>NC_084975.1:30441174-30741174 GCF_963691925.1 Scomber scombrus | reverse complement strand
GGATGTGAGGCAGCGGGGATCCCAACATATGCCAAGGTGAGAATCAGAAAGTAAGAGGAGATGGGATCAGAGGGAAGTTGATTTGTGAAGATAAGGAAAAGAGCGAGGGAGGGGAAAGAGTTTTATAGAGAGGGTGAGCAAAGGGAAAAGACAAGGAGAAAATTACAATTGCAAAGTGATACGCTGTGTGTGAATCAACTTTCACTGGACATTCACAGCAGTGTCACTGAGTAACACACATGTATTGCACATCATTCGCTTCTTACAAGCACGCACACACACACACACACACATGACGAGTGTGAGCATGCTGTACAGTACATGAAAGGGGCAGTATCAACACAGGTCTGCTTACACATGTCAGGTGAGACAGGGAGTGGGGCCTCTGAACAGAGAGAGCTTGTTACTCCTCATTAGTTGACCCAAGTGCCATTTCCTGTTTTTTCTGTAAAACCTTTCATCAGCCACCATCAGCTAAGCACACACCAACGGCAATCACTGACATCATGGTGCAGGAAGCATGGAAGGTGTAAGTCAAAGGAAAATACTAGCCTACTGTAGTAGCTGCTGTTATGACTACTACTACTACCATTATTGCTACTGTTGCTGCTGCTAATACTTCTACCACCAATAGTACAAGTAAGCCTACTATTTATGCCACTAATATTACTAATACTAACACTAGTAGAACTAATAGTGCTATTGCTGCTTTTACTACTTGCCACTAGTAAAGGTACCACTAATGGAGCGCTTTAGTATCCAAGTGGTTACTGTGCATGCCACATAATCACAGCGTCCCCGGTTCGACTCCAGCAAGGGACCTTTGCTGCATGTCATTCTTCTCTCTCTCCCAGTTTCCCGTCGGCCTCTATGCCATGTACTGCAAAAATGCAAAAAAAAAATGCCCCAAAACAAATCTTAAACATAAAAAAACGTGATGATTCGGCAATATTGCTCGTGTCAGGTCAACAGTATTACAATTGTCTATTTTATAATAGTGATCCATGTTGCATGTCTATTGTTGCAGTACCCAGAGTGGCCACTGAGACAAATTGGCAGCAAAGTTGAGTAGTACTACCGTACCCAACTTTTCTCAATAGGTTCATCATTAAAGTCCTATGTTTTTTCGACCCATCCATCAACCACAATTTCCTCACTATGTAGATTTCGTAAATCATAATAATAACTCATTCCATTAATTTGCTTTTGTTAGAAGTTGTATGCTACAAATATGAACTATTACTGTTACTTTTTATGTAAAGTCCACAACTGTGGTTTTGGTAAATGACCAATATCAACACAGCAGTACTATGACTACTATTCACACATGCAACCTTTGAGAACCACTGAAAAATCCTACCATTATAGTGGTACTACTAGAGACTGATAACATATTACTAAAAACAAAGACTATTACTACAGCCATCACTACTATTGATGCTATTTGCTACTACTCGCACTCACATTCGCTATCACTGCTGCAACAGTAGGTGTGATCCTGATATCTTTTCAAAGAGCTTGTCTCAGATTAAATGCACATTCAATCACTCTAAGAGAAAGAACTTACAGTTGAACACCTTCTGCTCTCCTGTTCTCGTCTCCTTCACCCCCCCCCCCCCCCCCTTCCTCTCCCTCACCACCCCTCCCATCAATCCCTGTGGCTCTCCCTTCTTCCCTCTCTGTGGGTTAAATAGCTCTAATTAAAGGCCAGCCGGGGTTTGGCCAATGCTTGGGACCAGTTGAAATAGAGGAACAATTCTGTCCTTTCATTCATGAAATTACCTCCTGGCCCCCCTCTAACCCCCACACCCCACCTGGCCAGGCCCACGCAGGAGAGACAGACAGAATGATATTTATATCATTACATTTAGCTCTGTGGGACACTCATGCCCAGGCAGATCTAAAAGGCTCGCTGAGTAGACGTACAGATTTACATGCTGGCAATGGATCACACTAACTCCACAGACGTACACTCTTACATGGCAGAGAGGCTATCCAGGAGGAACTGTCTGTGGGATATTCAGCCACTGACAGAGAGGGGAATTTTGTAGATAGAGGTTTTGGAACACGCACAATACATTTTCCCTCTCAGGCATTGTTTTCATGTGTCATCACTGTCATTTAGAGGTTCTTCTGAATAATCTCAAAACCACAACTTTCCATCGACAGTTGCCCTAATTCCTCTCTCTATTCTCCTTTTTTCTCATATTTCTTTTGTGCTGACTTATTCTGGACAAGAGCATCAGTCAAAATGACGACCAACACATGAAGTATATAAATGTAAAATCTGTTCAAGAGGTTCAGTGCAATCTTAAAGAATGAGTTTATCCAAATGGCACTTTTAATAAGCTCAATTATCTAGTTTATTCATCCAGGTTTTTGCAATATCTGTCTCTGCTTCAACCCCAATACAATGGAGGTGAATAGAATTTCAATTGTGTATCACATCTCGTCCTGTGTCAGGTTATATTTTGTTATTTTCTGTTTTTGTCGTGTCACCTCTTGTTTTATTTTAAATGGTTACTAACCTCTCTTCTTGTTCCAGCTAACTTCATTTCTTGGCCTTGTTTGTTTCACACCTTTGTGATTGTCTACACCTGTGTCTTGTTAATCACCTTCCCTTCTTGTAGTAGTTCCTTTGTGTCTCTAGTTCCAGCCTTTTTCCCTCATTTAAGTCTCAGTGTGTTTTTGTGAATCTTTTTTGGACTCTGCCTTTTTGCCTTTGCCATCTGGATTTGTTTGATCTGTCTGACTGCCAGCGTGTCACTGATCTGTTTTTGGATTAAAGAACTGTGTTTGTGAACTGATGTGTCTCGAGTCTTGAGTTTGATTCCAAACTGTGTTCCAGTCATTACATCGTGGTGCTCAAAGCATAAATTATATATTTTTAAAGATTTAACAGCAAGTTTCTCAGTTTCTCTTTCCAGAAACAGTGTCCCGTTTTCTGGGTAATCTACATAATACACTGCCAACAGCTGTCATATTTGTATGGTAGAAAGTAGTTCCAATAAAAATTTTAATCTATCAACAAAGATAGATATCACTAGAGGTAATAAATAAGGAATAAAGTGTTTGTTTTTTTAATTTGGGAGAACTGAGCCACAGTCAAGAATGCCACAGTCATGGTCATATATTGGATATATGACAATGTATATTTGTTTTTTAGTGATATACAGTCCTTGTTTATCACAGACCAAAGAGTTTCTCCTCAATATGTGATCCATGGTGGATTAAACCAGCAGGCAGAGGCAGCATGGCCCTAGGGCCAAAGACTAGATAACAAGCAGACAGTAACGTGCTGTTTGATTAGAGGGCAACAGTCACCAGAGGGGGTTGTTTTCAGGCCGGGAGCTGGGATTACTGAAGGGACTTGTGGGGGGGGGACAGGTGCAATTATCCCTCAGGTTACATCTGCCTGCCTATCCTGAATCCTGCACATCTGTTTTATGGGATGACTGTTGGATATTCAAATTTGACCAGTGGCACAACAGTGACATTAAACACGAAAAGGAAGGACTTTCATCTGAGCAGCAGAATCAATCATAATTCAATAAGTGGTAGAAAAATTTAGCTGAAGGCAGCAATGAGTCTGCTCCTCAGTTTGTGAGTAACAGCAGTCGAAACAATATCTAGAGGCAAGTTTCTACTCGAACACAAATCCACAGAAACTGAACCGTATGAAGTGACACATCATCAAAATTGTGAAAGATAAAAAGTGAATGACGTCATCACCTTGATCATTCCACTCGCAAAAAATCTTCAGCAATATTTCCTTTCTTCTTGAAAAACAAAGTCACATTAGTGAAGTAAGTGTAGCAAAAAAGACATATCTGACAGTCTTGTGGTGCTCTACACTAGCCCGTGATGGTCAAGGTCTATGTCCATATCTAGATCGAACTCTGGCTCATCATTTTACAGATCATTTTAAAGCATCCAGCATGAAGAGAATTCCAAATTTCCAAATGAGCCACAAACCAAAGAAAAAAAAATGCTTCCTCCCAATTGATTCCAGAGCTGATCAGTATTTCCAGGGACGAACCACATTAACTCAAGTCAGAAGTAATATTCCTAGATTTCTCCCAGGAGCGGCAGTGCCATATGTGAAGGAGTTCCTACATCCAGGCCATGTGACTGAATGGGCTGGGATTTCAGGTGAGGAGGTGGAGGGGTATTAATGAATGATGATGCTTTTGGCTCTGGGATAGGGGACTTTTATGCAACTCGTGGAGGAAGAGAGGGAGCAAGAAAGGTGTTCGGAAAGAGAGTATTGGATGGAAATAGAAAACAAGGGAGGGAAGTCAGAAAACTGAAAGGGAGTGTTAACATATTCTCTATATCATGTGTAACCTCTTATTTACAATAATCCAAATGTTCAATAAAGCACCAAACAGGACAAACTGGGGTTCAACATTTGAGTTCAGCTGCTCTGAGGAGGGACATTTCACTGGTTAAATTAAACCTCAGTGGGTGAGTTAAAGAACCACTGATTTGAGAACACACGTTAAGGAAGAACTCACATGGTCAGAATTTGAAGCCAGTCACCGAGAGTGGAATTCCTCTATTTTCTGTTATGAATAAAATATTTTTTCCTGGGTGAATCTATCCAGCAGTTACTAAACCTTTATTCATGATATCAGCAGTATCTGTTTCACTCAACTACATGTTATTTTCTTTTTGTCCCTTCAGTTGGATGTTGTTGTCTGAATGACGTATGGGCAGAAGTTTCGTTTCACATTCATCTGCTGAAGGAGGAAAGTTTCTCCTAGCTTACCTTAAATCTAACTTCGACACGTACACCTATGAGCAGGATTTGTAACATCACAACCAGTTTGGAGCCAGTCCTATTCCTATATTTAAGTGTGATGTGGAAACATGATGCCTCCAGTGCACAAACACTGAGAAATGGACTTTATAGTGAAGTGGGAGGTATCTTGTGTCCAGTTTTTCAACATCGGATTTGATCAATATTTGCATATTCTGCTCAATCTGCCAACTTAACCACCATGGGGTCAAAGAGCCTTCAGCCGATCTGCCCCCGGCCTTTGGAACTCCATTGCACCAAAAATTCAGAATTCTGACTCTACATCCACCTTTAAATCAAGCATGAAAACACACCTATGCTAACTGGCATATTCTGTCTCAGACCAACTATGATATCACATTCATCTCAAGGTTCTGCACTGATGTTTATCCACTGTACTATTGTACTAACTACTTCAATGTTGCTGATTTTATGATGTTTGATGTTTGTTTTTAGTTGGGTCTTGTAAGGTGTCCTTGAGGGCTTTGAAAGGCGCTCATAAATAAAATGCATTATGATTATTGAATCTGCAGGAATTATTATTCCTCTCGTTCTGCTTCTTATTTTTCGTCTTCCGAAATATTGATATTTTATATTTTTGGAAATGAGCATTGCAAAATGGCTCTACAGCACCCCCTAGGCAAATTTTAAAAATTGAGCCCCTCGCTCCAGATGGACGTAGACAAAGGAAATTCAGTAAACATATGTAAAGACACACAAAAAAGTCTCTGGGACTAATACCCTAACTCAGCCATTCGAATTTTTGATTTTTCCTCCACTTCCACGCCTTTAACGAACTCTTCCTGGAGATTAAACCCGGCCGACTTCAAATTCAGTCGGTAACTCATAGATTCTGGATTGTTAAATGAGGGACAATGAGTAGATGAAATTAGGAGAACTTCTAACAAGCTAATTGAACTTTTTTTGTGAAAAATTGCCAGAAATCATGAAATGACTATTGTTCCCTTAATACAACCTGATATTTAATAAAGAACAGTTTATGGTGAATTTACATATAGGACTTTTAGCTGTGACATTAAATTCTCCAAACCAGTGGTCATAAAATGCCTTTTAAATCTCTCAAATAGCAATTTTGTATTGTATAACAGCACAGCACACACTCTCACACACACAATGAACAATACTTGTGCACAATAGACATTAAAAACATTTTAGTTTTTTTCACTATGATATAAGTGTACTGTACTTGGTTCAATATTAAAATATTGTGTGTGAACTTTTCATTCAGAAATTGTCCTCCTCCCTCTCTCCATCTGTACATATTCATGTACCAATAAAAAATCGACTTCTCCTGTTATCGTCAGTCATATTTCAGTTATTAATATTGTTGTTACTGTGCTTCTCTGTGTGTGTCTTTCTCTCCTTTCTCCCCCTCTATCTTTCTCCCTCCACCCAGCCGGTCAAGGCAGATGGCCGCCCACCTAGAGCCTGCTTCTGCTTGTGCTTTCTGCCCATTAAAAGGGACTTTTTCCTCACCGCTGTCGCCAAGTGCTGCTCATGGGGGAATGTTGTGTCTTTGTACACAAAGAGTACAGTCTAGACCTGCTCTATGTGAAAAGTGCTTTGAGATAACTTCTGTTCTGTGATTGGACGATATTTAAATAAATTGAAATAGAATTGATATTAAAATACGAGTAAACCCAGTGGCAGGACAGTGCTGGAGATCAGACAGGAGAGAGGGAGGGAGAGACATGATTAGTGGAGCGGAGAGGCATTCAGGGAGTGGGGTTGGTGGATGCACATGAAAGGAACTACAGTGTGGTGTTGTAGGTGTCTGGGAGAATGCGCTGAAGAGAGGAAAGGCTCCACATATTCATTGTTGGTGCATGAACAAACTTGAATATGTTATCACCCGTCAGATCCTTACAACCTTAAACAGTTCCTGCTAATGTGAGTCATGATATCAATAAGGTGAATCCAGGTCAAAGCTGAGCAGGGCATAAAACACACACACTCAAGAGATCCAGAATAACCCTTTTTGATAAGAAGAGATATGATAAACAGTATTGTTGTTCAGATCTATGATAATGAGGAATACAAAGACTTCAAGGTTTCAGTGTTTTCTGCCACTAGAGGGCTCTGTCAGTTCCTCCACTCAGATTTCTCCAGTGACTGTAGCACAAAATCCTCTTTTACAGACCTCACTACATAATGAAGGAAGTGATGTAGCTGGGGAAAACCTAATAAAGTACTCACAGCTGAGGAGATGAGAGAGTGTGTGTGTGTGTGTGTGTGTGTGTGTGTGTGTGTGTGTGTGTGTGTGTGTGTGTGTGTGTGTGTGTGTGTGTGTGTGTGTGTGTGTGAGGGATGGAAGCTGCCACAGGATGACCATTCATACAAAAAAAAAAAAAAAAAAGCCTGAATTGTATTTCAGGCCAAGTCATTACACACTACCTGCTAGTGTAATAGACCAAATGATCATATTCAAAACCTGATACCTTGATAAATCCTTCTCATTACAATAATATAGTTTGGTTGCCTACACTTTGATCCAGAACTAATTAAAAATACATTTGTTGTGGATATTCATGATTCCCATGGAAGGAATCCTGACTATTGTATTTAACCTATAGCACAAGTGTTCTGTAGTCACTCTCTCAGGATACAATCTTAAAGGACAAGTTGACGTCTTCAAGTTCAAGTCTGTATTTAAAATAACCCAAAGGAGCCCAAACGAAATTGAAATAGTTTTTCTGGCTGTAATCATTACTTCTGTTCATACTGACCATTAGAAGATCCCTTCATAATACACTTACAATGGAAGTGATGGGGGACAAAATCCACAGTCCTTCTGTGTAAAAATGTATTTAAAAGTTGATGTGAAGCTAATATGAAGCTAATATGAAGCAAAGTCTTTTTGTTACTATATTTCCATTACAGCTCAACAGGGAAACACTAAGAGGGAATTTGATACTAAAAAGACTGTAAATGTGTCAGATATCACTTGATATGACTAACTCACACTGATGAAGCTGAATAGAAGCTTCTAATATACTTTTAAATGACTGTGTGGACACACTGTGGATTTTGTCCTCCATCACTTCCATTGAAAGCACATTTAAAGGAGATCTTTTAATAGTCAGTATGAACAGGAGGAATGATTACAGAGAGGAAAACCTCTTTCACTGTTCATATGGACACCTGACTGCTGCTTTAACACACACTTGAAAAATTGTGAAGCTGCCTTAACTTTACACACAGTGCTGAGAGGTTTTAAAGTAACACTATGTAACTTTTACTGAGTAGCACCCCCTGTGGCCTCAAGTGGCAAGTACAGGGAACTTGGGACATTCAGTCATTCTTCATTTCCTAACATTCTCATGGGTAACTGGCTTTAATGCTGCATTAAATGATCATGTTTTCTTGGCCACATGAAGGAAGAACTCCAAGACAAGTTAAAAATGGCAAATGACATTTATTATAAAGCCCCGTTTCCACTGCAGGAACTTCGGGGTAATTTTACTTGGCCAGGGCCGTTGGTACGTGTCTCCATAGCAGGAACCTCCCCCGAAGGACAATCTCCTGGAACTTTTACAGGGGCTAAATGAGTCCCTGCCTCGGGGTAGGTACTCCGTTCGGCCCCAAAAAACTCCTGGGTGGGGCTTTAGGTTTACTCAGTGCTGATTGGGTGTACTCAAAGCGGGATGTGGCGTCAACAGTAAGCGCTAAAATAAGCAGCATTTTTAAAACCCAGCAGAAGATGAACAGTAGCAGAAAGCGTCTACACTGCCGGAAAAAGGTTCATAGCGTCACACAAACCAGAAACACAGCAACCAACTCAGCTCCCTCCATGTTTACTTCCTCGTTGTCGTTTTCTTTGTTATGCTTTCGGCGAGTCGACTCAGTGACGTCACGGGCAGAGTCCGGTGGGTCCTACTCTGCTATGGAGAAATAATGGACTAGAGTGAGAGGACGTTCCTGTAAAGGTCCCGCCTCCTAATTTTTACCAGGAACTTCTTTAGTGGAAACGGGGCTTATGTCTTGTAAAGTAGCTAAAGATGGCTAACGAGTTAGCAAAATATTACTTGTGGACACATCTAGAGGATCCGGAGCAACTTTAGCATTCATTCAGAGTTGTATTGTGTCCACTTAAGGAATGTAAGTTCAATTGTCACTCTCCTTTTAGCTCTGTTTTGGGCTCCACCAACTACCAAGAAAGATAAGTGGCTCCTTTAATGCTCCACTACATTCACTTGCTAGTTGTTAACTTTGTTGTTTTAGTGCTCAGCATATAATTTGGGGTGGATAAGTCATTACTTGGGACATCTTTCACATTACATGTAATCATTTGGCCAACTGTACATATAGAAATATTGAGTAGTGTATTGATGAATGCAGCTTTAAAGACATCATGAGACAGAGTGAATGAAATAAAGGAGGAAACAACAAACATGGTCTTGAAACCACTGAAATGTTCATCTGTGAACATACAGTTCCACAAGTGGGAAAAAAGTCAAGAACCTGACCAAATAAAGTCAGATACATATCAATATCTAAAGATTTCATAGCATTAGCTAACATTATCCACTGTAAGATTCTGGTCTGTATCAGTGAAACCCTTGAGTGTATTGAGCTGAGAAAGGGGATTTTTCTTACTCGTGAATTCAGCTAGTCTTTTGTAAAGGAAAGATTGTGTTATTTCTTACTTCAAAACTTAAACATTCTCACTTTAATCTTATTTTTAGTGCTTCTTTATTTTCTCATGCTCAAATTATCGCTTTTCCACCTTTCTGACCGGATCAACGTGTGTTTTGTGGTTAGCACGTCTACTTCACCTGAGGTCTCACTGTATATAAGTAGTCTGTCAAACACCAGGCTTTGTATAAAAAAAGCACCAGAGCAGGCAGGTTGAGCGTGGCAGTGATGCCATGGAAAATCAAACAATCCAGCGTTTTCTTTGGAGACGCCAGAAGTCTTGAAACAGCCACTCTGAGACATTTCTGTCAACTGTTTCCTAACGGTCACTGTCTGCCTGCACGGGAGGAAAAAAAGCAGCACGTGTAGTACATGCCAGGAGGTAACACACGCACGCACACACACACACACACACACACACACACACACACAAATAGAGAGAGACACACACAAAGTGATAAGGCACAGGGAAGATAGACCATTACTGAGCATTTTCCCAGCAGTTCTACACCTCCTTTCCTCCTGTTGAATTGAATTATTAGTCAACTACTTCACTCACACACACTCACAGTGTCAGACAGAAAAAACATTTTCTCTACCTCACATTGCAAACACACTAACCACACAGGCCTGAACACACTCAACTCTTTGTCCTGCATTTTCTAACTAAGCTTTAATGTTGCTTACTCCATTTTTTTCTAAAACTTTCCTTTCAGTTTCTGCTCCTCTTGAACACATTTGCTCTCACTTGTGAATACTTTCATTCATTCTCCTTTCCCCCAAACCTTCACAACTACATGCCACACATGAAGCAATACTCTAATTTAAAACTAATCCTGGCTTTAATCTTAATCCTAAACCTCAGTTTAAATGCTAAAGCGGTTCCTTGTAGGAGTGAGGATCAACAAAAGGGGGATTTATCTCATCTTTCTGTCTCAGTGGGGGTCAGTTTACATCATAATGACACAATGTAGTCTATTAGTGTAGAACATAAAACAATATCCTTACCTTCCTGATCCAATGGACCCTCCGTCCTCGTCTCCCCCTCAAGATTTCCCCCCCAGACCTCTGTCCTCCTGGTCCGTCCGTCCAGCCGGGACGTCCAGCCCTCTCCTCTCCTCAGCACAGCACTCTCCTTGTTCAGTCCCCCTCCTTCCACCAGCTCACACTACATCTTTATTCCAGCTTGCTCGCTTAATTCAGGAGATCCCACATCCAAAAATACAGCAGGGAGCTTAAACCACCACCCTCCACCACTTCTGTGAGCCAGCCTCCCCGCTGCCTGCTCCTCCTCCTCCTCCTCCTCCCTCTATCTCCCAGGACTGTCCCAGGGCATGAAGCCCCCTCCCAGGTCAGATGTGATCAGAGGTGCTCAGCCGGTAGCTGATGCTGTCGCCGTCTTACATCTGTAGATTACAGGTTGGGGGCGGCAGCTGTTCTGGTTTTCGTCCCTGGTGCTTTCCATCCCGGTGCTGGACCTTCACCTGCTGTCCACCATGCATGAGCTACCTGCATGGGGCCAAAGTGATGGTGATGGTAAAGGTTGAAGGCCAGAGTGAGCCTTAATCTCGCCCTCGTCCTCAAGTCTGATTCATCTTTTGTTCCCTCCCCAGGTTCCGTCCCCTCTCTCTCTCTCTGCTGCCGTCCTTTGCTGCAGTATCAGCTCAGTCTCTGCTTCCCCTGTTTGCAGCAGAGCCGAAATCCTCCTTTCCCTCTCTCCTCCTCTGTCACACTGTCCCGCCTGGCTGGCAGACCGACACTGCTGAGCTTCTCCTCCCCAGTCCTTCTCTCTGGCTCCTTCAACCCCCCCCTCCTCCTCCTTCCCACCTGCCCCCTCCTCTTCTTGCCTCTCTCCCCTACCTCCCTCCTTGGTCACCCCCAGCTATAGCTCCCCATCTCTCTCTGCAATGCAGCCAGCAGCCTCCAACAAGCATGGGGACTGTTTGACCAGAGCCCCCTCTCCTCTCCACCTCTCCGCCCGACTCAAAGCATCCTTTATGGGCTTATTTATCTACCCTCCCTCCTTTTCCCCTCTCCTCTCCTGCTCTGAGGCTGAGCTGCGGACATCCTGTAGGTTCCGCGGCCACGGCCGAGCTGGCAGCCTGACGCAAACTGCAGTACGCCTCAGAGAATCGATACATGGCTGCCAAACACATTTTATTACAGTCAGGTAATACATAGAATGCACTTGACTCGAAACAAACTCTCATGAGGACACAAAGCTGAAGTGTTTCCACGTAACCACCATGCATTCATTCTCTCTCTTACACTCCTCTCCTCATTTTCATCTCTGGCTTGCTGACTGTGACACATGGTGATCTGTAGTAATTACTGTAATAGACCTCTCATGGCTTCAGCAGTCAGACACTGGCGCTTTAGCACTCTCTTCCTCTCTCTCAGTGGGAAACATAAACTAACTGTATAGATGGCCGTATGTGAGACAGACTACCACAGTGGATACTCAGAGCCAATGATGAGAGTCAAATGAAGCTAAAAAAAATAAAAGCAATTGTTGAATTGTTGTTATTGTCTGAGGTGGTCTTTTGTGAAAGAGTAAAAGCCATATATTTGTTTATTTTATTTGATTTTAAGATTAAGTGACGTCATTTCAAATCACGACAGTTAAAACTGTATCTGTACTGCATGTAATACCATTCCATAATAACAGGTAAATAGATGTTTCCTCCATGAGTCTATCAGGAGTTTTGTATTCTAAAACTAAATCTAAAATTAACACTGAATACTTTAAAACACACTGGTCAGAATGTCAAGTATCTATGCATTATATATGCATATAAGACAGGTGAAGTATCGCTTTCCAAATTATCTGCAAAGCTGTTAGGATAGCTTTAGAAGAATGTGTATAGGCTACGGAGTCTAGTCATCTCTTGGAGTAGTCTCTTATCTTTTTCTAGGTTATGTGCACATTTAGACTTGTTTTAGATTTGAATTTTGTTGTTCGTTTGTTTGTATTCATAATGTTATTGCTTTTTTATTAATCTCAAGATTTATGGAGCCCATAAAGACCAGTAATAGCTGTATTCTGTTGGTGTGAAGGCAGACATCTGAAATGAGCAAATAAAACCAAAGCTTTGAATATAGCTGGTTACTACTAGATGTAAGAATGAAAATATGTTTATTTGGTTAGACAGACTGTTTAAGTTAGATTTCCCATTTAAGTTTCATTTATATGGAATTAATTTTTAGACAAAAAATAACATACAGAGGATGTGAAATGGGACAAAATAACATTTAGGTCCTAAGATTAAAACAGTTCCTATATATGTCTGTTCCTATTTCCAACAATGTTGACTCAAGTGGCTGTAAAATCTCAAAATTAAGACATCCCTTGATTTCATTTTTTTTTTTTTTTAAACAACCCAGTTTTGTTCCCTGTAAATTAAACTACATTTCTGCCATTAACTCGTTATGCTGCCTCCCATGTTGAGTAGTGTGCTACTGCTTGTTAACATGCTAGCATGGTAGCAGGGCACCCCAACTGTTCCAAAGTCAGAACAACCTTGATCAAAATGCTGAGTGGATTAAAAAATCTCTGATCCAATTTAACATTGGCATTGAATTTATAGCATTTTTCTAGCTCTTTATTAATGGCGGAAAACAAGGTTGACGGTAAAAAAAACTATATGGATTAGAGAACAATTTTATATCCTATTAAAAGACAATGTCAGCTAGTTCAAACAGACCTTTGTCTTGCCCACAGGCACGATCAGCCTCTTGACCTTGTCAGTAATGAGTATTCTGCAGGCACAGACAGGCTCGTACTGTGAAGTAGCCCAAAGTGTGAGTTGCTGGGAGGCAGAAGTGCTTTGCTAAGGACTTCTTCCCACTGTCTCCTGGGGTTTGAAGGTGGCTCTATTTTGCTGCCTTTTCTTTTGACTGTCTGTAGAAAAAAATAATTATATAAATAAAACGTTTGGCGGAAAGCGCAACACAACAGTGCTGTTGTGTATCCAAGGTGAGATCCGTTGGTAGTGCTTCATGTTTTGGCTCTGTATGAACGGTTCATGTGGAAAAAATAATCCAAACCAGGTCAAACACGTCTAGTGACTGGAGATACAGTAAAAGATGGTGAGACTGGTGACGAAACACCTTGCAGTTGATATTTGTTACTTAAAAGTGAATAGATTTTTGGGGGATTTTGGGGTCAAAGAAAATCTACAACAAGCTAAAAAACACAACATCAAGTTATATCAAACATGTTGGCTAACAGTTACTGACTTATACATCCATACAGAGCAACATTAGAAGTATTATATACACCCTCCATTTGCACGTAGCTGGTTAGCTCGTAGCTCTGGTTTAGTCACCAACTCCTGGGGAAAATATCTAGCTTATTAGCTGCTAAATGCTTCACTGTGTTTACTAGTTAGCTGCTAACTTTCTCCCATTGCTGTTTGGGTACTGGACAGAAAGCGTACAATGAGTTTACTAAAGTTTTACCACAGATTAGCTGCGTCCACTAGCTAAAAACCGGGTTGATGACTGATGAGAGCTGAGAGAGTGAACCAAACGGTCAAATTGCAGGCCATAAAACAAAAAACAATTAGCTCAAAACTAGCTAAAAAAAAAACTAGTTTGGAGTTATGCATGGATTTATCACTATGAGCGACCACTTTCACCTTTATACATAATCATTTGACTCATAAAAATATGAATTAGTGTAGCTTTAAAAATACAATTAGCGAGTCAATGAAGTATCAAGATACAGTGACAAAAGCGAGTGGGTGGGATTTGAAGACTTGAGGATGCTAACGGGCAGCAAACCAAGTGAGTGATTGTTTAAAGCTTCGGGTTTTGGTATCTTTCTATTAAAAGAGTTACAACAGCACAGCTACAATGTGTTGGTAAGACTCTGATTTAGTTTTCCATTTATAACATGTAGCAGGACCTTGACCAAAATAACTCCAGAATGCCTCATTCTAAAAAAAAATGACTCCCAATTTGAAAACTGGGAACAATAACTATACTGTAAGCATCCAATGAAGGAAACAGGATAGAGATAACATTCATGCAGTCAAATGAACTTGTGAAATCCTCCAACTTCACTCCAGCTCAAGCCTTTGTGAAGAAGATTTTACTCCACTGAAAACCTAAGTCAGGCTTGACTCTTGCTTAGAAGGTTTCTATTGGCTACAGGAAAGACATATTGGACATTAAGCATTGCCAGCAGTTTGTACAAAGGTTGTTGTCTTTAACTTTGTGGAAATGTACTCTGCTTGACATATAAATGATGAATTAGTCTTTGGCAAACATTCTTTTTTTCTTCTTTTTTTTTAAAAACTTGGTTTATTGTTAAATATCTCTCTTCGGGCTATTTGAGGTAGCACAAACAAAAATACATAACCTCCCGAGTAAACACAGGTGTGATTTAAGAGCCGTAGTTTGGTGATGGTGCTGTGAAGAGGCCTAAATCTGCCAACATGATGAAATAGCCTGTGCTTCTAAACGGCCTGCCACAGTGATACCTTGACTCCGCATCGGTGGGGAAATATCCACGTACTGCAAACAAGGCTGAAGTCGTCATGTTTGCCTGCCGTATGTTCACACAGACGGAGAGACGGAGAAGGTCATGCCTCATACACTGTTAGCCTGTCGCTCAATGGACGTAAAGGGTGATGGAGGACAAAAGAAGGAATGTGTCATTCTTCTCTGTTAGCCTTGAGCCTGACAAGCCTGTTCAAACCCTGGTGGACTCCACATTTATAAAGAGTAGTACATCCACTCCACACTTAAGGTTTTTATATATGCATATACTAAATAAGACATTTCTGCATGTACTGCTTGTCACCATATTTCCAAAGACAGCCAAACAATTATCATTAACATATAACTCTTAAAGGGATGTAGATTTTTTTACACACTCTGGCATTTGAAGCAACTCAAGTGATTCAGTATTGAAGGGGCTCACTAGAGTCAATTTTTTTTTTTCTTTTTTTTTTTTTAAAAAGGTCAAAAGCGAAGCAGCAAAGGTTGAGACATCCTAACTTTTGGTTCTTTGTGTCAATTCTAGATCCTACATTTCCCATAACGCATCATGAGGGGGTTACGGTCTCAAACTAGACCAGGGATGTCCAAACTATTCCATAAAAGGCCATGTGGCAACAAGTTTTCATCCCACGAAGCAGGAACACACCTTGTTTGATTGACTTAATCAACTGATATCAGTTTTCAGACAGTTGATTGGTTGAATCGTGTGCTGTTGATTGGTTGGAACAAAAACCTGCAGACACACAGCCCTTTATGGCATAGTCTGGACATGCCTGGACTAGACAAAGCTTCTACAGAGCAACAGAAATAAATAGATTTTGAGATATAAAATCAGTGTTATCGTTATTAGCAACTGTTACTTTATCGTGACTGTTTTCTTCTATCTTAAGTGTTTGGCTGATATGTGATCGATTAGCTGTTAAAACTACACCTCGAGTATAATGGCAGTGGTTTCAAAATGCTTCCGTATTTGACTAATTCTATAATAATATTTCAGGAAAATATGTGTTTATTGAAACTTTATTGTGATTTTGGTCAGTTGTACAGTAAAACAGTGGTGTAAGGTTTTCAAGAAAGAACTTGTTCTGTACAACCCACTTCAAATAGATGCAGAATCAATACTACCTATTAGTATATAAAAATGTCCAAATCACGTAAGGGATTATGAAGATTATGAAGACCCCACAGAAATAGAATTTGAGTTCTACGGCAGGACAACAATCTTCTTTTCCAGTTTTTGCTGGGGAAAGATGAACCTCCTCATGATGTCATCAAGCTCCTCCAGAGCCAGCTGAGCGTGGAGCACTGCAACCTCATCTGGATCCGAGCGGACCACCCACTTTAGAGCTCGGTACAGATCCAACAAAACATCACTGAGAACCTGGAGAGGTCAGAGGGGGGAGACAGAGGTTACACTGCTGAAATGACACTAGACTGGTCTGTAGACTGGAGAGAATGTTTGTAATGCATAATTCAGGTAATAATTTGAAGCCTAATATGAAGAAGAGAACTCTCATAGATGTTCTGAAGTACCTCCCATAACTCCTGTCCTGATATAATCCATGGAAAGACTTCAGAGATAACATTTAATGATAGCGCTAGTGACAGTGAGTCTGTACTATTCTCAACTATCCTGCCTCTAACCACAGCTATTTGTTCATTCAGTCTTGCTCCTTCCTGTGTCAAATATCGTTGTTAGTTTTTTTTTTATCACATTTAGTCAACGTCATCCTGCTTTTTAAAGTCAAGCTTTATTTGACTAAAAGTCTGGACAGTTTAGTCTTTTCTTAGTCAAAGAAAACTAACTATTTTTGTATAGCTCTAGTCGATGATAGCTGTTGACATTATAGTCTTTTTTAGAGATTTTGGCAATGTTTTTAGTTTTTGAAACTACATTTTAGTCTTGTCTATTTTAAATGGTAAATGGACTGTACTTATATAGCGCTTTTCTAGTCTTTTGACCACTCAAAGTGCTTTTACACTACATGTCACATTCATCCATTCACATACATTCATACACTGATGACAGGGGCTTCCACACAGAGTGCCAACCTGCTCATCAGGAGGAAGCTAACCATTCATACATTCACACATCGTTGGCACAGCAACGGGAGCAATATGGGGTAGAATCTTGCCCAAGGACACATCAACATGTGGACTGGAGAAGCCAGGAATCGAACCGCCAATCTTCCCATTGGTGGATGACTGCTCTACCTGAGCACACAGCCGCCCCATTTTAGTCAACAATATTGCATGTTGATATAAACACGGTTAGTATTTAATGACGTTGCTGCTGTCTTGTCATTGCCTCATTTTAGTCATGGAAAAAAAGGTTGTTAATGTACATATTTAGTCATAGTTTTCAACTCCTACACAGGAGGCGTTCAAGTACAGTGTTGAGCATGGGTCACCAGCGTTTTAGAAGTGCTCAGAACCCAATACAAAATTAGTTATATTCATAAAATAGAGGAAAATAGATTTTTTTAAAAAGATGCTTTGGGTTGCGTTTATGCACGTGTAGCATACATGACACATGAGCTGGTACGCAGCTCGTATTATAACTATTGATTAACATAAAAGCGCACCATTCCTTCAGACGTGCATGACACAGATGACTGAAAAACACAGTATACACACAGTGTTAGACAACACATGCATATAGACAAATCAAACAACTAAAGAGAACTTCACCAATTTGACAGCACAGATGTGGCATTTAGTGAAAAAAATGCTTATGTTGTGTTTTCTAATGTATTCTAAACTTGTAGTCTTTTTCCATGTTTGCAGTGTTTTTTAGTATTTGGTTGTGTGTTATATATCCGCAGTGCATTTGTGCAATTGGTTTTGTTTTCTGTATTTTGTTGTTTTCCCTCATTTACTTCAGTCTATTAGCATGTGTTTACTTTAAGTTCCGGTGTGCTGAACTCTCAAGGCCACTGAATCCCCTGCTTCACCTAGCCTAACCTCTGTGCTGTGGTTCACATTACTCTGTGTATTATTAACCCTGTACATCTGGTGGAGTCCAGCTGTTCTAGTAATGACAGGACCTGGCCTGGGACCAGCAGCTGGACAGCTGACTGGAGTCGTGGCAGAGGCTCAAAAGCCACATCGCACTTGAGCCAGTGGCCAGCAGCTCATGTAGGTGTGTTTCCACTGAGCTACCATATGAGGAAAATTATATTTATTTACTGTTTTGTTGCAGCTGAGTCTACAGATGAAAAATGAGAGACTGCATTCACTTAGTTTTTTTCCAGGATGACCTAAATGTGAATTTAGCAGTGTGCATGTGATGCAGTTGAAAGGATAAGGTTGATGCTTATTTTCATCTATAGAAACCCATAAAAAGACAAAAAACTACATTTTGTTCTGCTGAAAGGTAGCCAAAGCCTGTGTTAATCCCATGGTGACATATTTTTTTTAACTGGGTCTCAGAAAATGTGTCAGAGTGAAAGCTGACTGAGCTGCTGTCTGACCAAGCATCTCATTGACTTTCACCAGAGAACTTGGAAAAATGTGTTTTTAGTTTGATGAATCCATTCTTTCTTCAGGTTATAAAAGTGTTTCATGATTCCACTGCATTCATTCTTTAAACCCACTGAGTTATGGTTGCAAGGATTTCACTTTATAATACAATTTGATGCATCAATGTTTTGTTCTTTATAATTCTCCATAATATATTTAACCACATATTTGAAGCTTTTAGTTAACTACTCCACACTATGTTCCATTTGTTGGGTGCATTTGCTTGATTTGCCTTACAGCATTAGGAATCAATGTAGTGTTGTAACCTTATTCCCAACTGGAGGGTATTTGCAGTTGTCAGGGGGGTGACTACAACTAAATTCAACTAACAAAACTAAAAAGAAGAAAATGTGATTTTATTAAAAGAATATTTTCTAAAACTTTCCAATCAACATCAACAGAAAGCATGGAATATTAAAACTGAGGACCGAACGTTACAGTGGTAAAGACAGAGAACTGGTGTGAGTGTAAAACATGGTGTTTGGAGTGTCTTTCCTGTGCTTTAGAAGCTCACATTCAGTCTATAATCCTAGTGAAGACCACAGGGAAACTGAAACTAGATTACAGGACCTGTCGTGTTTGTCTCTCTCTCTCAAAAACACCCCTTGAACCACAATTTTCAACCAGCCCAAGAAGAGCAGGACAGCATGGAGTCATTTTGTATACACTAATATTTAGTTGGTGCCAGAAGTGTCCTTTAGGTTATACTGGACTGTGTTGACCCAATCCATCCAACAGGAGACATTCTTAAACAGTGGTTCACATGGTAACACTCCAGTGTCTTCACTCACGACTCTGAACTTTTGGCCTCTGTGTAGGTGCTGACACCCACCTGCTTTGACCTTAAACTGCTCTCAGTCACTGACCAAAGTACACAGTAGATTCAACAGGTTATAGCAGATCACTGTTAAAGTACTTCTGACCTCTGTGTAGGTGTAGGTGTTGACACTCACCTGCTTTGACCTCAGTCACTGACCAAAGTACACAGTAGAATCAACAAGTTATGGACCATCGCAGTTAAAGTATATGCACCTCAGTGTCTGTTTTTCATGTTCTTATTTGTTAAATGTGTTGTAATTATTAACCTCTACAAGTCAACAACATCATTTACTCTGTTTTGGAGATATTCTGTTGAATTGATGCAACAATTTATTCATTTGTGTCTTTTAATGTAAAATAGACGGTGCACAAGAGTGTATGGGTTTCATGCGTACTAGGTCGTGTGTGTGTGTGTGTGTGTGTGTGTGTGTGTGTGTGTGTGTGTGTGTGTGTGTGTGTACCTGGGTGGTTTTGTCACTGAGGCCTCGGAGCAGCAGGGCGATAACGTGGACGGCAGCTCTCCTCACCTCTGCTTCCTTCTCTGTCTTTATCAGAGCAGTCAGACAGGAGCTCAGCTGCACAACAAACACACACACACACATTATACCACAGTAATTTACAGTAGTGAGAACATCTGGAGCTGTGTTGTATTTCACATGACACGTGGCTGTCACAAAGAGTCTGAGTCAGCTCCAGGCCGACACTGCTGAGGTCGGTCCCACAAATGAACTGGATCGATTGACGTATTGGTCAGACATTTAAACCAACATGGGCCCTTCATCTCTCGTTGCATGCACGCACGCACACAGAGTCAGGGTAAAAAAGTGAAAGTGGGCAGGTTCATGAATAAGCATCCCTGTTCATTAAGCTGACAGTGCTGCTTATTCATGCCAGCAGGCTACAGCGAAACCCCCCTAACCCCTACCCCAACACACACACGGCAGCATCTTTATTTAAGCCTCCAACCACTGCAGCAGCCTGGGACCCACACATGTAAATGTGGATTGAGTTTCTGTCCACTCAGACTCTGATCAAAGTGACTGAGCGTGTTTTCATGTTTGAGCTGCTCACTCTTTCTCCCTCTTTCTTTTACACACACACACACACACACACACACACACACACACACACACACACACACACACACACACACACACACACACACACACACACACACACACACACACACACACACACACACGCCCTTTGCCAAATCTGTTATTTCCTTATAAGAGTAAACTATACAGTGCATTATTAGATTTACACTAAAGCTACTTATAAAAGAAAAAAAAAGGGACAAACTGAATATTTTTCTGAATTTTGAAAACTATTTAGTCTTTGTCTTCGGTTTTAGAGTTTCAACATTTATGCAACATAATGCATCTGCATTTTGTTGTGCTTACTTGCAATCTAAAATGTGCTGTCCTATCACCAGCACTGATTTATAATATAGATTAAAGTGTTGACTAGAACTTCATTTGAGCTGTCATGATGTATGACTTTGATGGATAAGGTATTTTCTGCAGCCACTTTTACTGTTGCAGAGACCCAGATCCATCAGCAGCAGCATCGAGGGGTTCATGTCTGCGAGCTCTCCCTCTCTCACCTCTTGTGCCAGTGGCCCCAATGCGTAGTCCAGTCTCTGACAGAGCTCCCCCAGGTTCGATAGACTGCTGGCTCGTACGCTTTGGTCCACATCTCTGGTTCCTTGCAGGAAGGCGGCCAGCAGGGGACGACCGAGGTGGGGCGCAAGCTCCCCTGGAAGAGGAGGAGGAGAGGTAAGTTGTCAGGTACTATGTCTCATATGCATTCACAGTGCTAAAATATAGTCAAGTATTTATCAGGTACAATGACGGTGAGCAGATGAGAGTGGGCTCTCTCAGGATCAACACACCAGGATTTGGGATTCTGCTATTATGCCATTATATTATCATTATATCAGTGGTATGAAATGTTCTTCAAATGACAATCATATCGTTTAGCGTGGTTATTTCTGAGACAATATATTCTCCAATAAATGTAGTTATCATGACAAGTCTAGAGACGTGCAGAATGTGTAGCTAAAATCAAAGACAGTTCAGAACAACTCTGTAACACCAAAATGATGAGACAAAAAACCCCAAAAGAGACGAGGTAACTGCTGTAGAAGGGAGGTGGGAGGTGAGTAGTGAGTTAGTTTAAAATGAAGTGTTGTTTACAGTGTAATCAGTTCAACAGGCTGCGTTTGTGGTTGACTGTTACATCGGCAGGCATACAAAGAACAGAGCTGACTGCAGCTGCTCCTGCCAAGCAGCAGGGGAGAGACGCCAACTGCCTCCATGGAGAGGAGACAACCAGATGACTGGCTAGTAGTAGTAAGACCTGCTTGACCTGCGTGTGTGTGTGCGCATGCGTGTCACAAGATTGAGTGTCTCAATAGACTGTCGCGGCTCTACTAGATCTAATGAAAGAGAATGGCTGTGTTTGAATGAGTGTGAGTCAGCAGGTTTATCAGCCGCCGGTGATTTACATACACACACATACACACCTGGGTAAACAGATGTAACACTCCCCCAGCTGTTACTGAATTAGCTGATCTGTATTTAGTTGAATTTAGTTGTATTTAGCTTCATGTCTTTATGTTAAATCATGTGCTGTAATGTTACTTCATGAGAGCTCTGCAAGTTTCTTCTCTGCAAGTGCAATACGCCAGGAAACCAGGAGCAGAGCAAAGCCGAGCCAAACATTCATTTATTCAACATTTACTCAACCAGGCCGGTCAATTAAGAAAACCTTCTTATTTACAA
Organism: Scomber scombrus; assembly: GCF_963691925.1. Taxonomy (NCBI): domain Eukaryota; kingdom Metazoa; phylum Chordata; class Actinopteri; order Scombriformes; family Scombridae; genus Scomber; species Scomber scombrus. The sequence continues at coordinate 30,719,082 of NC_084975.1, read as the reverse complement.
ATGACAGCCTGGCAAAAGGCAAATCTTGGCCACTGCGGGGGGGTTCAAGACAAACACAGAGGCTCTCTAGATGTCTGTGCGGCAAACTGGAGCTCCATCCAATCTTGCTGCAAAGATATAAACCCCCCGATTGTCCTGGGGAAGTGGTACGATGGCAATCTGGCAGATAAAAGCAGTGAAGGGAAAAAAAAAAAAAAAACAGAACAAAGTTTTCTATCAGGGGGGAGGTTGTGATACACAGGGTCCCCTCTGAACACAGATCTGCAAGCAAAAACAAGACTGCACTGTGGCTTTTGTGGTGTGGTAGTTACATGCTGATAGCTGTCCACCAATATGCATGTAAACAAACACGGACACAGACAAACAGACATATTCTCATTATGTTAGGGTTTAAAGTCAAATGACTATGGCATTTTGAGCATATACAAGTGTTTTAAACATTTCTTATTCTCTCTGACAACCCTTCACATATACTCATGGGTCTCCCTCAGCTCCAGATTCTGCAAACAAGAACCAGTATCAACTTACGTTTTGTGACTCTTGCCATAACAAACAACGAATGCTATCTGAGAAAGAGCTGCGAGTTTTAAAGAGTAAGGTGAGTGGTCCTTTTAGAGTTATTATTAATATGCAGCTACATATCGGCTTATGATGGAGTTTTAGAAGTGCTACAAGATTTATTTTTTCTAAAAAAATCCATAAACATGTTGCATATTTAAAAGGTACAATATAGTCTTGAAGCTGTATTAACTGTTCTTGGCCACTTGGGGGCAGCACAACAAGATGAAAACACAATAATGACATATAAAGTTGTCATGGCTGATGTGTTAGCAAAAAGCCTATTTACGCATCCAGAAACCGAAGCTGTGTTTATGTCCCCCTGATTAATGTAATCCCAATATTCACTCTAGCTCTATTTTGGTCTCCACTAACTCTCGCAGCTAAATGCTCCGTTTTGTTCACAAGCTAGTTGCTGATTCTGTGTGTCTGCTGTTTGGTGCAGGGCAGTGGATTTATTGGAGCTTTATTGTGGAAAATAGCTGTCTGAAGCAGGATCATGAGAGAGATGGAGTGAACCAAACAGCCAAGTTGGGAGCCGTACAACAAAAACAATGAGCTGAAAGATGTTTAAAAGTTCTTGAAAGCTGAGGGAACTGCCCTTCAGGAGTCGGGATTTGTCACTATGAACGACACCTTTCACATTATTTAATCCATAGTTACTATAAAGATATTGATTAGTGCAGCTTTAACTCAATACAGACTTAGGCCTGGCACGATAGTTACGTTATCGACTTATCGTTCAATACATGGACACGACCTCGACCATTTTTGCTGACCTACGACTCCTGAAGCTCTGAGCCAAGTTCTTGTGTATTGTTTGCCAGCTGCTGATTAAAGTGAAGCGGTTAGCCCTGAAGTTAGCCACAATGGGTTAGTCTAGCTTGGCCAGGCTCACTCAAGGTGGACCAACCTTTAAGGTGGACCAGCTATTTTCATTGTAGTGATAATCTCAGCTAAACTTGTTTCGGTTTTCCTTTTTTAATACAGAAAAGGAATGATGTTTATATGAACTGTTTAACTCATAAAATCCCCTTTTGTGAGCATCACTCACCCCAACATATAAAAGTGCCTCCTGATATTCCTAAAAATCTAATCCTAAATTCTTCTAAAACTCTTCACTCCAACTGACACCCAATTCCCCAAATAGGTGAACCAATTTTACTTTCAACTGAAAAATAAAATGGTCTAAAAATGACAATAATATTGTTTATTGCTATTATTTCTGGGAAAATATATCGTCCGACAAAAGTGGTTGTCATGACAGGCTTATAGAGACTGTGCAGAGCAGCAAAGTGGGAATAGTTACTGGATAAAAAAGTGACAATCAGTCAGTAGGAGCTAATCTGTGATTTTTGGTTGGAGTTAAATGCTGAAATTATTTGAAAAACTGTTTATCTATTTAGCCAGAACACCAGTGCTGTATCCTCTGCTAAAGCACAGGTTTTGGTTTTGGTCTCTATAGAGGCACGATGGTACCAAACCTGAGAAAGTCACTGCTGAGACAGTGGCAGCACAAAACTGTGAGTTGACGCCTTCGAAGCAGACGGTAAAATGGGTATCCAGTGAAGTGCGGTCATACATACAAACATGAATGTGCTCACCCATAGCCCTGCTCGCCCTCATCAGGACTTCTCCTATTTTAAGGCGGGTCTCCAGGGAGTGGTCCTTGTCAGACGTAGGCAGTGAGGGGCCATGTTGGAAGTCTTTTAGGAGCTTCTCCAAGATCCTTTCAGGGTAGGCATCAGCCAGTGTAGCCAGTCCTGCAGACAGTACACACTCAGTCCATCTGCCTTCAAGAGTTTACTGAAAACTGATCCAGTTAATATTAGCAGACCATAACTCTAGATTAATAATGACAAAAATCAATGTGAGCATCACATTTGGCCAAGCTGCACCATTGTATTACCTTGAATGGCTGACAGGTAGATGAATGAGTCTTCATGCTCCAGGTTTTCTAATAAGAGCTGGAGGAGACATAATCTGATTAATCACCACACATACACTGGTGTATATATGAGCCTCAATGGTACCTTACTGGTAATATTCTGCCATTTCTGTGAGAAAAACATCAAACATATCACCGACATGGACTTCCCTGTTGACCAAAGAGGATCAATACTGGCACAGCGCTGAATACATTAAAACACTGTGAGACTAAGTATCAAAGGGAATAATCCAAACATTACCCCCAGGTACTGTAAGGGGGTCTTTGGGTTGTATGATGGGAGAACCCACCCAAAATATGGCACAAAAGAGAGAAAAATCAATATCTACTGCTGTGTCAGTAGGGGGTGGATGGTTATCTTAGGTGCACACAGTGGGGGGGCTTCTCATTAAAGAGAATATTTAATGAGTGGTTATCCTTTCTTGCCCGTACCATCTTAACAAGTCCCGAGAGACCACTATTGTCCCTTCTGACCCATCGGGTAAGAGGTTCAACTGCCTCATTTATTATTTGCTCAGGAGACAAAGACAATACCTCCACCTACAGTTACAGCTTCCTTACACACACATACAGCAGCATCCACCCACCTGGAAGCATCTCCACACAGCTCCTCCAGTGGCTGCTCGAACCCAAGTCAACTTTTGCCATTATACAACTAGGCCTGTCATGATAACTACTTTTGTTGGATGATATATTGTCTCAGAAATAATCGCGGTAAAAGATATTATTGCCATTATTGTCATTTTATACCACTGATATAATGATAATATAATAGCCTAATAATGGAAGGGGGGTGGGGGGTGGGATTGGAGAGTGAGCGCTACGCTTCTGTAAAAACACAGACTGCCATTATGGTTGGGGACAGAGTTATTTACCTTTAATTCTTCTGCAGTCTCCACTCAGGACGTACACAGTGAGGAATGGAGGACACTACTTGTTTAGTCAATGTGACATGATTAACCTCTTAGCTGCTAATATGAAGTGTGGCAATATTGAGGTCAAAAACTGATCAAAGTAATCATGTCCATGTATCATATGATAAGTCCATATACAGACATCACAATGTTGATAATTACATTATTGTATTGTAAGTCGATAACGTAATTATTGTGACAGGCCTAAACACAATGTAATGCTGTGTTTTTGCCAGATGACCTGGGACGACTTATCTATTTTGAACAAACTTTTTCTGTGATGAACATCAATAAAACAAAACTGCATTCCAGGCTCACACTGATACATAACATTGTTGAAATTGCACTCATTTTTCTTAAGACATCTCAGACTGTTCATCTGTTTTGTAAATAGGTGGTTTATAATAGTAAAGTTATAATATACACCATATATTATGTATAGCTTATTATGCAGTGGTTTGACTGGTCCGGACTGTATGTGGCCCTTGAACTAAAATGAGATTGACCCCCCTTGCTATAGAACATCAGTTTAAAAAAATAAAAATAAAATAAAATTAGCAACCATCAGTTATAGTAGTAATTATAGTATTTACTAAACAACAGTCTTGTGATGTGAAAATGTCTGTATACCATTGATGACTACATTCATCAATAAAAGACACACTGGTGAGGGTTGAAAATGTTTTTCTATTAATGTAATTACTGTCCCCACTTTATTCTGAAATGTGATTTCTGACACAATTCAGCATTTTATTCTGAAAGACAAAGACTACAGATTACACTTGACCCAGATCTCTCCTGGCCCGGTCTGTAGGGGATTTGGTGCACAGAAGAGATAAGAGGATGCCCATAGAGGGAGCATGTATCAGGGCCAGAGAGGCTGAGGATACCCACTGAAGATGGATAATACACCATACTGGTACTGAGAAGCTGTTAAATAGGGCCAAACCTTGTGCCACTGAACATTATACACAATATTGTTATAATTGATATGATTGTTTAGCTGACATGATTGTTTAGCTGACATGATTGTTCAGATTTACTTACTAGGAGCTGAAATGCGGAGACATTTCAAGACCAGTATCGGGGTATTACATTTAGGTAAGCTACTTTGTTGTATTTCTTTTTTCTTCACCATACCTTTACCTTTTTTTTAACAGCTACATTTACAAATGCACAGAAGCTGATATATGATATGAGCGACTTACAATGAGGACCTTCTCCTGGGCCTGGACAGCCTCTGGGTCACTGTTTTGCACCATCCGGGTCAGGGCTCTCAGGGCAAACGCTCTGGTTGGCACGTCCGGGTCACATGCCTCTAGCAGCCAATCAGAAAAGGTTTTGGTAGGAGGGGATAGGTCACTGCTGCCAGAGCTCTTTCCTCCACTTTTTGGACTTGTTCCTGCTGCAGACCCTCCAGAGGATGCAGGGTGTCCTGTGTGGGTGCTGCTGGGTGTGTTAGTGTCCAGGGGAGTAGAGAGACGACTAGTCTGTGAGTTGTTTGCTTCAGTATGTATCTTTTTCTTTTTCTTTAAAGGCACACTGTTGTTCTTGTTTGGTTTTGTCTCACAGTCTTTTGAATTGTGAGCAGTAGTGGCGGCGGTGAGGTTTTCAGGCTGGTAAGCACCGTGGGTGGCAATGACAGCTCTGAGGTTTGAGGCCAGTTCCTGGACGACCACCTCAGGGTGCTTCTGAGATAGTGTCTCCAGTGGTGAAAGCAGCCTCGACATAGAAGAGTAATCCTCAGCAGTGAGCTGGCAAATTCAACAAAGGAAGAAAGGTTTGTTAGGACAGTGTAAAGCTTTACATAGAGGATTTTAACATTTTTATTAAATATAACACAAATATTATTGTTTATATACTGAATTATATCATCTCTGTGTATCTACAGTCTGACAGATCTCCTAATCCTTTTCTTTTTTGAATGTTTCCTCATGTTTAAATAGGTCTTTACCATTAAAGGAAGAGTTTGCAATTGTTCAAGTCTGTAAAACAGTCAGAGGCCCAAAATGAACATGTAAACGTGTTTTCTTGCTGTAATCATTCCTCCTGTTCATACTGACCATTAGAAGATCCCTTCATAACGCACTTACAATGTAAGTGATGGAGGACAAAATCCACAGTCCTTCTGTGTAAAAATGTATTTAAAAGTTGATCTGAAGCTAATATGAAGCTAATATGAAGCTTCAGTCATCTAAACGAGTCAAATCAAGTCTTCTATGTTTCAACGTTACAGTGTTTTTAGTGCCAACGTATTTTTGTTACTATACTTCCACCACAGCTCAACAGGGAAACACTTACAGGGAATTTGATGGTAAAAAGACTGTAAATGTGTCAGATATCACTTGATATGACTAACTCACACTGATGAAGCTCAATAGAAGCTTCTAATATACTTTTAAATGACTGTGTGGACACACTGTGGATTTTGTCCTCCATCACTTCCATTGAAAGCACATTTGAAGGAGATCTTTTAATAGTCAGTATGAACAGGAGGAATGATTACAGAGAGGAAAACCTATTTCACTGTTCACATGGACACCTGACTGCTGCTTTAAGACACACTTGAAAAATGGTGAACCTGTCCTTTAAGTTGTTGTGAACACAAGAACAAACAAATGTAAAATACTGCAGGCAACAAATGCCACAGAAGAAGTGGAGCCCGGATTTTTTATGTGTTAAAAATATGAAGAGTGAGAGACCTTAGAGATGAAGCAGCTGACTCATCTAATAAGTAATTTAAAGAGTAACTTAAAAGTATTTAACCTGATTTAGCATTGCCCTCTTAAAACATTGACAGACTTGTGGCTGACAGTAAAAAAAAAAAACAATGCAACTTGACCACCAACAATTAGCTCAGAGATTCAGGTGTGTAGCAGTAAATGTAGCCTAGAGCTGCTAGAGATGAGAGATAAGCAACAGGCCACAGAGTCCTTTGTAAATCACTCACTTTAAATGTGGTGATTGGTCATGTGACCCACGTGTATTTATCACAACTGTGGATGCTCGTGCAATTTTGCTGAGTGAACCTGAAGAAGTTACAGGTGAAACGTGCTGTTCACTCCTAATAGAGTCACAGTAAAGGTACTGGATGTGCTCTTTACGTATATAAATGTATTTAAAGAGCTGAAGCCAACTGTTTCCTTTTATAAAGCAGCAGATGTAGTTTTCAGCAGCGAGTACCTGAGGTGCAGACAGCAGAGTAGCCACCAGGCCCATCCCCATACTCAGCGTCTGACTCTCTACTGGGTTTCCAAGACTGGGACTGGAGGCCTGACCCAGACCCACACAGGCCCTCTGAAGAAGGGACACCATGAAGTCCACCACCTGGAGGAAATGACAAACAGAAACATGGACACAAATCATTCACACAAAGAAACCTGAGGGCCAGAATATAGACGTGAATCCTCAGATGGTAATTGTAGATTGGCTATAATGAATAAATATGATGCTAGGAGCTAAATGTAATACTACTAGAGTCTGACACTTGTTCAAACCTTTTCAGGAAGTTCCCAGAAAACACTAAATCCTTATAAAGTCATCCAAAAGGTAAAACGTCTATAAATAAGAGCTTATCCAGTGAAGCGAGGCCAGTTTTTTATCTGAGACGTTTTTTAATCTGTGAGGGAATGTTTGTGGGGCCAACACAATCAGCCAGCCAGCCAGCCAGCATGCATGTTCACTCACAAAATATCCATACAGCCTCCCTTCTCAACCCCTTCCTCAACAACTGCACAGAGCCACTATTCTATTTCTGTGCAGCAGCATGACTCAACGTGGCCTGCTTCCATTAAAACAACTCCCGCAGGAACACAACAGATTTTAAAAATATGCTGAAAACAGAGCGATACATTCCCACAAGGAGGAATTAACAGCAAACAGGGCGTGACACGTGCCTGTTGCATTTCTTCAGACAGTAGGTTTAACATAAAAAGGGTAACAAAATGCAGATGGCAACATCAGTCTCATTAAATATAGTCCTTAAACAAAACAAGCACACATCATGACTTTAGGACACAGAGACTGGTCACAACTAGGCCAGATGTTCATGCAGGGTCCTCTGTGACGTTGGGGTTTTGTGACTCTTGCGTGTGGGGTTGAGCACAGATTACCACAACTTCATCTTCTGTTGTTTCCTAGATGCTCATTTATGTTTGAGTGTAAACGAGCTGAGAATGAGGCTGTTCTTTATTACTGATTCTGTTATAAATGGGTCAGAGCAGCTACAATGAGCACAGCAAAAGTCACCTTAGGCTAGACGTTCCAAAAACACAGTGACTTGAAAATGAAAAATAAAAAAAATATGAAGAAAAATAAATAAATAAACTCAAAATCAAACATTCACTGAGGCCTGTTTTTTTATGAATGTAAAATGACTAAAATATACTATATTAAAAAAAAATATATATATATAACTTTTTTAATTTGTACTGTAAATGTTGTTGTTGATTGAACTAATTGCAGTATTAATTCATTGTTTTTATGTAGTATCACTGGGTGACACACCTAATCACATTACTTATGTTGACACACACAAAAAAAAAGTCATCACTAGCTTATACTACATGTGCATGATGCATAACGTGATATAATAATAATAAATAAAGTATATACAAAATAATGTAAAGTGGCCACTGAGATTAACTGCCTCATCTTTCTAATATCTTCTAAGCTTTTTCAAAGTCATTGTAGAGAGTCGTCTACATCATTGATTGGGTTCAAGATGGCTGACTGTACTCCAGGCTTTATGAAATGCTGTCCGTGATGTACATTGTTTTATATGAACTGGTTGGGAGATTTTTAATCAATTTTTAATTAATTTTAGTCTTCACATATTTTTTGCAATAACAATAAACAATTTTACATATTCCCAAAATGCATTTATCATGTTTTATATTCAAGACGTGCTCGTATGGACAATAAAGTTAAAGGTAAAAAAATGAACATTAAAAAACTGGAATTACATTCAAAATCAAACCTGGCAAAGCACTGATGTCCTCATGAACTGTGTGCTGCTCAAACACTCAAATCTCAATGGAGATTGCTGTCTGCTTTGGTTCTACACCACGGTTGCTAAGGAACCTGGATTTCACATTGTGGCGTTTCTGCTCATTCTGTCTCACCTGTGTGTTTTTCCTCAGCAGCACAGTATGCTCCACACACTCCACCATCACAGCCAGCACCTGAAGCAAAGCCAGCCTCTGACCTCGCCTCGCCGCCCGACCCAGCAGCTGCTGCTCCACCTCCAGGAGCGTCATGGCTGACACATCTAACTCCTGTTTCTCTTCCTCTTCCTCCTCCTCGTCTTCCTCTGCTGCCGCCCAGCCGGTCAGCTCCTGGGGGGGGGGGAAATAAAGAAATGAGGGACAGAATAAGTGTTAGTTCTTCAAGAAAAAATATTCCTTGACTGAAACGAATAAAAAAGAAACCTTTGAAAATTATGTTGAAATATTTTACATTTTCGGTCAATGAATAAAGAAAAAAAAGAAAGACGGACAAATGGAGTAATTACTGCCATGACAATGCTGGAATTAATGGGGCAAAGGACTGTCCAGCAGACGGCTGTAATGCAACATATGCCAATATGCCAACTACCATAAAACTTAACAGTAGAAGAAGATGAAGATGAAGAAGAAGAAGAAGAAGAAAAGACTGATGAGATAGACTCCATGAGTGAATGATGGCAGTGCTTCTTTGAAGGAACAGATTTATGGACTTAATTCATATCCAGTCCATTTAGAATTATTAAAGAAGCAGTAAGAAAACAGCTGGACAAACTAGAAAGACATATGCAGGCAGCACGGCCTGAGCACAGTCAAATGGACGCTGTGTGTGTCAACAAGTAAATACTGCCTTCTACACTAATCAACGCTTGTAACCATGGTAACTGCACACAACAAGATAGCAACGTCTAGTCTAAAATTTAAAAAGGTTAAAAAAAAAAAAAATTTCGGGACAGAAAGCCAATAAACAACATGGGTGACATCATATTTGGACTATAGACCAGAAAAATGCAACCAGAGAGGTGAAACTCAAGTTAATACAGAAGTGACTAAAAATAAAATGGGCCTATTTGATATGCCATATTTACCTTACATGGATACCAAATAGATGGACCAAATATAGTGTCACCCATGTCGTTTATTGGATACTCCTCTTGCCTCCCTGCTTGTCTGGGATACTGATTGGCCTGAAGTCACATCTTGGTAGATACCCCATTGGCTGATAAATGCCTGGACATAATTGGTTATTTTTTGTATATTTTTATTACCCTTTTACATTTTTTCTGCTTTTTAAAGAGCCTATTTAAATACTGTTTGCAATGTGTTTTATGAATACCCCGATGAAGGCCACAAGGTGAAACATGTTGGTCTATTAATAAAGTTGTTCTGTACAGTGTTGCTGGAGCTTTGACTTTTTAGACTTTTTCCCTACTCCGTGCACCTTGGAAGTAGGTGAAGTTGTGCCAGAAACCTCTACTCTGCTTCAATAGCTGTAGTCTAAACTAAAAGACTAAAAATAAAAAACTATGGAAAAACACTGACACTGAGTTATCACCAACAAAATCAACTAAAATGTCTTTAATTTTTAAAAAACTACAAATAACAAAGATCAAATGAGTAAAAATGTTCTGAAATCTAAATCAGGCGCCAGAATGAACACTGCTCACCTGCAGCAGCTCCAGAAAGAAATCTCCAGGTAAGTCGCTGTCTTTGAGTTCAGCCAGCAGCTGCATCAGACATTCCAGCTTCCACTGCTCCCCTGACAGCTTCTCATACAGAGCGTCGTCCTCGTCACTGAGAAACAACAACAGAGCAGTGAGGGATGACATTGAGAGATGAACAGAGGACAGTGATCATCGCTGAAAACAACAGGAACAGAAGAGGGGATGAGATAAATGATTTACAATATGTTATTTGATCTTTCACGGAGATCACTTGTAGGAATGCGTAAGTCACCTGCAGCCGTCTCTGCAGCTGAGCCTTGCTCCTCCATCGCTGCCCGGGGTGAAGTGGAAGTCCGCTGCCACCTTGTTCTTCGGCTCCTGCAGGTCTGAGAGCTGCCTCAGTGCCGGCAGGGCTGCAGATATCTCAGCGTGGCGCAGATACCACTGCAAGATCTCCTGACAGGGGGCGCTGTGGAGCACGGAGCACATACACACATTTTGCTCATTTTCTGTGTTATAATGTGTTTCCAACAGTGCCAGTTTCAGGTTTCAGGATGTTTGAAAGTCAATAAACAGAGACTTTACTTGGTCATTATATGGAATTCATGATTTTTATATATTCAGACGTTATTTTGTCTTTCTAATATAAACTGGTCAGAAATAAGTAAAAGGGCTAAGTAATTTAGTGTAGTTCTTAGCAAATGCTACTCAAACAAGAGGAAATCCTGCATTTGCTGGGGATTATTTTCAGTGGTGGATTAATCCACGTTTGGCGCTCTAGTGAGTATTTCTGGCGGCAGGACAGTGTGTGCAGTTGTGTGTGTTCATGGTAATAAAGGAAGAAGTCTCTTCCATGATTTTAACAATGTTAGGACAAAAATGGAGCTCTATGGAACAGAGGAATAACAGTTATCAGGCTTTGATACACACACAATACTTGGCTCTGCTCATGGGAAAATTATAAATTATAGGTATATTATAGATTATTGACAGCTTTATTTTTTTTAACTAGATTAAATTTAACACAATTTAATCAAAGTTAAACTTAGTTAAAGCATAATTTTCACAATGTCAGTGTTTTCTCATTCTTGTCTTCTGGGTTTCATTTTTTAAGAATATAGAAGGTGACTGTGACCAATTATATTTATTATAAATATTATGCACCAAAATCATTTCTTAAAAACATTTCCTTCTTCTAACTTCATTACCATCAGACAGCAAGTAATGTCATGGTTATGTTGAATGTTACGTTACTGAGTGGACCGGTACATGAAAATCTTCTCTAATAACAAGAGAAAAGATTACCGTAGGTGGGAGACGTTCTGCTTGGTGAAACAGAAGAGTGTGAAGATCACAGGAAGAACTTCTTCCAGAGCTTTTAGGAGAGGAGCAGTCGGACTGTTCCCCACCACCCAGATCTGACAGCAGCAAGAGAAACACACCAAAAACATCACCAATGACCAATCTTTTTTTCCCCTTATTATTCATAAGAATTCTGATTTAGTTTCTTATTGTAAACCCCCAAAAGTCCGGGCTGGACAATAACTCAATATTATCATTTACAGTCTTTTAACATAATCACATCATCCTGGATTTGATTTCATATTTCTCTGAAGCAGTTTTCTAATTTTTTACAGTAACGTGCAGAACAGTGAACATAGATTGGATTCTTAAATCTGTTAGCAAAGGCTTGAAATGTTACTATCCAGACCATTGCTTAGGATTCTCATGATGAACAGTGCATAATGATATTCTCCACGAAACTGAGGCATCCTGGGTAAATTATTTTAAAAGCTATAACACTGGCCGCTACAAAGTGTTGCATTATTTGTTGTTTGTATCCTTAATGTTTCCAGGCTAGCAAGTGTATCCAAGTCTGTTTATGATAGCATGTATGTCCAAACTATTCTATAAAGGGCCACGTGTCTGCAAGCTTTTGTTCCAACCAATCAAGAGCACACGTGATTCAACCAATCAGCTGCCTGAAGACTGAGATCAGCTGATTAAATGAGTCGAGTTTGGTGTGCTCCTGCTTGGTTGGAATGAAAACCTGCAGCCACATGAACCCTTTATGGAATAGTTTGGACAGTTCTGGTTCATAGTGAGTCTATTAAAGTCAGTCATCCATTAAAAGTGTTTGGTTATCTTAGTTTAACCTGCAGGAGTTTCTGAAGGCTTCTGTAATGTGGGTTTCTGCTACAGACGAATGAAAATGATGTCTAACTGCCAGGAAATAGTGTGAGAATGTGACTGACAGACAAGATAAAGTATTGTGGGATTTGTGTTCTTCTTTAATTGGATTCTCTCACTTTTATGAAAGAAAAAGGGAACATCTTTAAAAAGTCTTCCCAAAAACAGCTGTCAGAAAAAGGGGGGTGCTCTTATATTAGGGCAGATACGGTACTTACTCAAAACACAATATTCTCAGTGTCTTGATGACATACAGTGAGGCATTATTAAGTCCTTTTCTAGGGAATCAGTGTGCAATACAGTGGGGACTTTTGGGTTGCCTCACCTTGTACACATCCTCCACACAGCGTGTCAGCTCCCACTCCTCCACTGCAACCAGGGAAGGACCGTCATCTGGAAAACACACACATGCAGAGCAGAGTTCAGCTGTGGTGGGATCTGACTCCTCTTCTATCTGCTTTGAGATAGAGTGACGATAGCTACCGTCTGTTCTCGCTGCAAATCTCTGGACTAACTGATTAATACACCATGTTTAGGTGAAACTGAGTGGGAGAGGACAGTCGGAAATAGTGGTTCCTTTACTTATAAATAAATAATACCAACATACACTACTTTAAAGTTACATTAAGCAGCAGGGTTTTTTCTTGTAATTTAACATCAAACATGTGTGATGGTGTGCTATGTTGGCTGTGTTACTGACTGGAAGCAGTGGTGCAGCGGTGGAGAGGTGCGAGCAAAGGAGGTAGCAGGTACTTCTGGGCAAAGCTGGGCTTTTCCTCCAACACGGAGAGCGCCGCCCTGGTGGCCACACGCTGGAACTGCTGGGCTGTCAGCTTGTCTTTGAAGTGCAGGAGGTCGAGGATCTGCGGGAAAAAAAACACATAACACACTTTAAATATGCTGTCTCACCAACAGCTGAAACCAAAAACATAAAAATAAGACCCAATCTGGAAAAACTGGAATTATCATTTAAATGCAAAATATGTAATTTTCTGCCTCGAGTAGTCTCTCCATCAAAACTATGACAAAAGGGGGAGTTTGATGATGTCGTGAAGTAGCGTGGGATCATGGGAGCAACATTGCTGTCATTGCAGTCAGCTTCTCCTGGTTAGGATTCCTTCAGTGTTCATTGTTCAGGAGGTTTTCACGAATGATCCACAGATAAATGGATCCGGTGATTAAAACCAGTAAAAACACTGAACGTTAAAACTCCACGGGACTGTGAGCTGAGCTGCTGCTAACATTTGCTCGGCATGTTTCTTTAATAGCTTCAGATCCAGACGTCCAATGACTAAAATCCTTCAGTCAGTTAAAATACATAGTTAAAGTTTATCAGTGTATCATAAAAATGTGGCTTGAAACTGAATAAAAACTACAATACTCACAATCAAAGGGAATGTGACACCTGACAGATGACCAAAAGAAATGGATTGTTACTATAATTAAAATGACAGATTTTTCTGCTTTGAACATTAATGAAAATATTTGGAATAATGTAAGTACACGACTCAACAAAATATATGACATAGGTGTTGTAGTTTTTACACATTTTAATGCGGAAAAGTTACATTTTGAGCCATTACTGTGTGTGTGATTTGATTGATTTGAATTAAATGTCCCTTGTGTTTCGATCAAGACCTTTTTTCTGTCTGCACTGCTGGTTAGTGCGTTCCAGTGTGTGTGTGTGTGTGTTGATCTGACCTGAGGACAGACTTGTCTGTAGTAGCTGTCTGCTGAGGCAGACTGTTGCGGGCAGGCCACCAGGATCCTGGCCACACCGTCACATTTCCTCCAGTCTGACTCGCCCCCTAAAGGACAAAAACAGCAAGTCAGTCAGGTTTGGATTAAGCAAATTCAAAAGGTAAAATACAAGACATTAAACAAATAATAAAATCAAACGGTAAGTTGTTGCTTTTGTGCTGTAATTTTTCAGGTTAACCCCCCTCCACCCCCCTCCTGCTCACCTGTTCCTCCCTCCAGGATGGCTCTGACTACAGCCTGGACTCCATTGGGCTGTATCAGACGCTCAGACAGCAGCTGACCACACAGACGCCTCAGCCAGGCAGGAGCTGATCCAAGAGCTGCCCTGCTGCTGGAGCCACTGGAGCTTCCAACTGGTCTCGACTGGAATGAGGGACAGTACATATGAAAAGAAGCGCCACTGTGAGCCTGAAGATCAGCTGAACTGAGAATGATTACATCATTGTGGTTCACTTGAAGGGGGCAAAGTTTTTAGTTTATAAAGTTTTCAAGTTCACATTTACAGTCACTTCTTTGAGTGGGAAATGACTGTGTGCTGTTATCTGATAACTACTAACAGATGATTCTGCCATCTTCTCTTTTATACTGAAACATAGTTATTATGAAATACGATCACCATATTAATTTAAGATTATAATATGACGTGTTAATGGTATTTCATTGGTAACATATTGTGTCTACAGTTTGTTCTACTGCCCCCGAAAGGCTGAAAACAAATCAAATGTCCTCTGGCAATCCAAATTCCTTAAATTTCACTTGACAGCCAGACAGAACTAACTTACAAATGTCTCTTTTTTCAAAGGATCAACTGTAGTAAATTGGAAAATTAGAAGCATAGAAGGGTGAAGTAAACATGCAACAAAACAATGTAATTATTCAATTGCTGATGAAACAAAAAGCATTCTATTATCACCCCTAATTTCAGCTGTCTCTGCCGTAATCCTCCCCAAACACTCACACACCTGTTTGGGTCCACCTTGTAGGATGAGCAGCTCCTTGATAACGATTGGCTGGTAAACTTTTCCCAGAAGGGTTTTGAGAGCCTCTCTGCAACCTCTACGTTCTTCAGCACTGACCTCCTGAGTCTGAAATGTTTGCATGACGAAAATAATAGAATAGAATAGAAAGCCTTTATTGTCATTGTACAAGACCAACAACCAGATAAGGAGTGCTACACCTGAAAACAGTGCTGTTAGTCAATAAAAACAAACAATAATAAAACAAACCAATAAACAAGTATACAATGGGGAAACAGTGTAAGAGAATGGTGTAAAAAAAAAAAAAAAAAAAACTTAAATAGAGTATTGCACTTAATAGACTGTGTATTGCACTTAAGACTACAGTACTGCACATTAGACTGTCATTTTTAAAAGAATAAACCCTTTAAAATGTCTACCTGCATTGAAAGCATGCTGGGATTTACGACCAAAATAATACCATCACATAAATCCATAGACTTATATGAAATATTTTACTGGACTTTGACACTAATTGTAATCTAGTAATTTTTCACAATAAAGCAGATATTAAATGTCACCAACCAGCTGATAATGACTGAGGTAGCTCCTAAGTTACCTGCCCAACAGAGCATGACCGAATCAACATGTAGGTGTGTTACCTTCTCCTCCTCTGTGCTGCATCCTTCTGCACGGTGTGGCTGGTAGCCAAGCTGGCACAGTGCTGCCATCACATCCCCCAGGTGCCGTGTGAACACTAGAGTGGCGAGAGACGTCAGCTCTGCCAACTGCAACAAGACATTTGTGGTGGTCAGAAGGCGCCGTCCCACTGCCAACACCGCCCTCCCACGGACCAGCTGTTCCACCATGGCACCAAAAGCTGACCTGCGACCCAGTGGCACACCCACTCCAGGTGCCAGGTATGGGCTGAGCCCCAAAGAGACCACAAACTGAAGAGCTGCTCCCAGCGTCTTCTGCTGGGTGAAGCTGAGGACGTCAGGGGGCAAAGGTGGAGCCATCTCAGGGGTGCGTAGTTTAGCAGCAGAGGGAGCAGGGGTCTGATTGAAAAGCTCCAGTTCAGCAGAAAGGTGTCGTGCTAAGGTGAGCAGCAGAAGGAGACACTCCTGGACGAAGCCCCATGTAGTGTCCTCTGTGTCACTGGAGAACCAGTGTGCCCCGGCCATCACCTCCTCCCTCAGCCTCCTCACCTCATTAAAGCCCCCTTCAGTCTGAAGCTGCTCCAGGAGAAGAGCTCTGTTGGCCCGCAGAGCTGCCAGGAGCGCCTCCTGCTGGGAGGACTGAGCATCATGCACCTCTACACACGACAACACACACATACGTATTGTGGGTTATGTACAAATAATTGTGTAATTATAAAAGTGTTTTCTCACAACAATATTGTTCAGTACATGACTCAGCAAGTTACTGAAAATTATCAAATGAATGTATTTCAGCTCATAGACTCCTTAACTGTAGAGACTTTGCATCTCTGTCTGAACTCGTACATACTGAAAAATACATACTTTAAGTGGTCAACCTACCAACCGCAGCTAAACTTCCCTCATGGTAATATTAGGTTGTTAGCCTGTTAGGTTAACTTCACACCCTGCCAAACATCATTGAAAATAACTCAAATGTAATGTGGCTAATTGAATGTGACTCTATACTACTTCGTAATGAGTTGCAATACGATACATGTAACGTTATGATTACCCACGAAGCACTGAATTTGAAAGAAATTGTTATTAAAAGTAAGGTTGTAGCTCATTTATTAAACACAACGCTTCACATAGACACCGGTGACTTCTCATAGCGCAACTTATTCATTATTACCTCAGAATAGGTACATTAGCTGTTAGTTTATTTGTGTTATCCTCAGTCCGACAATTTACACACTTACCGCCAAGAGGTTTCGTTAGGATATTCAAAGCAGAGAGTATAGCTGACGTCATCTCGCCATTAAATAAAATAACTAACTTTATATTCCTACACAAGCCCAGAAATGATTCACTGTGTTTTCTACTATGCACTAGCCCGATGTAGCCATGCTGCTAAAAACATATTAAAATGGCGCTGGAATTTACGTCATCACGCATCCTCCTGGGGTTGGTTGGCTGACTGACGTTGCATTCATAGTACTGTTGGAAATGTCGTAATTACCAGAGGCAAGCTCATTTTGGCAGGTGTATTTTCATGACGTAGCAGCCCATTTTTAACCATTCACTTGTGTGGAATCATTACTGTTCAATCTTTTTCTTCATACTTTCACTATGATTGTAGAATAAAAAGCTGACATTTTCTTTGCAAGTTTGAGTTCATTATACACAGGGAATAATATGTAAGGTCACTGGAATCATTTTATTTGGAAAATTAAAGTGAAAAAGTTGCATACTAAAATCGAAACAAAGGCAAAATTCACATATGCAAAAGAAAAAAGAAAATTTTAGAACCTGATTTGAATTTAAAAATGTTTGCATTAGTAATGGTTGTAAACAATAGTAAAAAAAACTTCATTTCAAAAGTTACTGCAATTTGTTTACAATAAAAATAGAGCAAAACACTTGTGCTTAATTTTTGTAATGTTGTACATGTAAAATGCTGGATCACAAACTGGGCAAAGCAGCATGAAAAGCCTCAGCTTCTTTGTCAGTTTGGAGTAGTGGCACATTTTACAGATTTCAAGCACCAGTATCCACTTGTGGGACTTTGTCTCAGCAGTCAATACTGCTATGTTAACAGAGTACTCCTTGGTGTTGTAGCAGTCTTAACCACCTTAGGTTACAGCAGAACACATCAGGGACTGAGTCAGACTCTCCCAATGGATGAATCAGTACTTTATTTCCCCATTCAAGGAATTTGTCAGTTTGGTGGTACATCTACATCAAGGTAAGAAAAGACAAACGTATTACAAAGAAAATGCCACCATGACGGTTGGATATATAACTTTGAATTAAAATGTGAAACTGAAGATATTCTAGGTGAAAGGAGCTATGGAATAGTATAGAATGAGCATTTTGCTCTGCAACATGCTTGTGGAATACGCTCATAAAACCCTTTTTATTCAGGAGGGCCTTTTGGTCTCAACACATCTCCATGTCTAATAGAAGTTACTTGGTACAAAAGGATGATTTGATGGCTGAAAACTAGATGCTGAAGGATGGTTATAATCTATAGGGTTGTGAACATGTAGAGCTGCAAGCCTGTACAACTGTAGATGTTTTGCACCCCATGTCTGAAAGTGAAGTTCCTTTAGACTTGTGACCTCAGACTCAGTTCTAGCTTCTACAGATACTAGTTACACAAGTCAAAAAAGCCATTTGTTACCTCAAAAAAGGGTACACTGCTACAATCTACATGGCTGTTAGCTTCCAGACACATTACTAAGTGCTTTTCCTCAGATGGAAATTTCAGACTTCTGTAATCTCACCTACAATAAAAAGGTAGTGAACGTACTGGCACAAACAACCCTTGAGACAAGAATTAAGAAAGGCTGTCATGACAGCCACAATTTATTTTCATTTGTTGAACAGTTCAGTCATCTGGAGCAGACCTGCAAAAGAAGACTTTAGTCAGTCAACTATCAATGAACAACAAACAGATTGAGCAAATGGTGCCTTACCAGAAAGTCCTTTCAGTAGCCACCTTTGGCTGGTGCTTTAGCAGGATAGTTCTGGTTTGAGGTTTCACTGGTGGCTCCTGATATGTCAACAGGACCAGGCTCTCCTGGGGTGTAGCGAGTTTTAGTATACATTGCTCTTCCTCGCTGGTACCTTGAGCGAGAGCTGAAGGCGTAGACTGGCTCCAGATCAGACACGTCACTGAAGACCGGCTCTGGGCTTTCATCACCAGCATCAGAGCTGGTAACAAAGGCATAAGAGGCATCCCCTGCAGAACCACTACCTGAGCTAGCATAGCCACCATATCCATAGCCGCCACCTAGAGCACCACTGTCATACCCACTGGGCTGAGAAGCTGGATAAGAAGCTCCATATGAGGAGACCACAGGGCTGTTATAGCGCACAGACCGCCAGAAGCCTGGGTCAGCAGCACCTGAGCCAGCAGCACCTGAGCCGTATTCTGTGGAGACACAGGATTCTGTTTCAGCAGTAACTATCATTCATCACAGGCTGTTTAGAGTAGAATACAGAGCTTCTTAGTGTCTGATTTCAGTGGTTCTTGGCTTACTTTTCCCTGCAGGGACACAAGAGATGCTTCCAATCAGCAGGCATGAAATCCACAACACCCTGAAAAAAAGAGAAACTTGGTTTTGAGCTTTGAGATTTTGGCAACATGTAAGAACATATAGTTAATTACTTACCTCATCCTTGTGTAGTTAGGTGGATAAATTCAGGTTAGAGTTGAAGCTTATTTGTGGCTTCTTCCCAACAGGCTGTACATTAAAAATGAGATCATGATTAGCACTTAAAATTACAGTCAGTATTGTAGCCCAGACAAAACCAATTTCATACCTACTAGCAAAACTTCTCAACAGGAGCTCCTCTATAGTGCCATTATTAACTCAGAGCTGCTTTTAAATGATTCTCAATGCTGTGGGGATTGATTGCTCATTAGTAACAGCTGGTGGTAAAGGACATCTGGAGTGTGGGTTAATTAACCTGCACGTTAAGAAGCAAACAATCAAGTGGGAACCTTGAAGAGTCTAGTGTTGGCAGATATTTCAGTGTCTGGTTACATTGGCCAGTTCATCCAAATAAAGTGAAAATGTCTGTGGAACCTGGAAAAAAGAAAATGGTTTGATAAAGTGGAATTGTGTTACAGTTAAACATTAATAGTTTGTACTTTGGCTTTTGAATGCATTTAATTTAGAAGGTGTAAGATAGAAGTCTTTACTTTGGTAATTAAAAATATTTCATTATTTAGGAGTGCACCAACTATACATCAACTGTTGTGAATATGAAGTGTTTTTTTAAGTGGGGGAGGGTAAGGTGCCATGGATGTGTTACAGCTTATCATTGTATCCCAATTTGATATAACTATGTTTATGACACAGTTTTACTGTATTTGTTTGTTTATTTGAATAATGTTTGGTTATATTAACAAGTATTGTGTGACTACCTGTAGCTGACCTGCTCTTCATTGGACGTACCAGTTTTAGCCAGCAGAGGGCAGCAGCCATACAGAGAAGCATTATAACAGTGCTGTGGCCATCTATACCATCATTTTATTTGTTGCTTTCAGGTGAGAAATCATACATGTCAAAGTATTGACAATACCTTGTTGATAATTTGTAATGTTTGTTAATGTGGTGTGGACTGTTATGTATGAATAAGAACTGGAAGACCAGGAGTGTCCTGCTGGCCTAATGCTAAGGGTGTATACCAAATAACTGCAAGGTCCACAGCCATGTTGCATGTCATATCACCCTGTCTGCCAAATAAAGGCAAAAAGCCTGACACAAGTGGAAGACTATTAGCATGCTTAAAAGTTCTTTTAAACTATTTTCGAACTGACTTAAACAAATAGTCAAATGTTAAGAACTCAGATCTTCAACTTGTGTAGACCGTTTGTAAGAGTGTGGGATTTTAAATATGACAATGCACCACTTTGGTTAATAATCCCAAACAACTCCATGTGCATAATTGTAATAACCACTTAGAAACCGTTATATTGGATATAGTGGTACATTGTTAATGTACAGCATTTTTCACCTTCAATCTTTATTTTCTGTTATGAACTCAGGAATCTGTTCCAAACCGGTTGTCCTTCCTGATCACACCACAAACTTCCACCCTCAGATCTGCCAACAGTTTGGTTGTCTGAGTCTCAAGTACAAAGTTCTGAATCATGGAGGAGGAATTAAGCCTCTTGCTCTCCCACACAATGCTTGTGGAACAGCCTTCCTAAACATCTCAGGGAAACACAGACCATAGTTGCTTAAGGAGGCTAAAACTCTTCAGAAGTAGTTAATCTTAATTCGGTTTTAAACACTGTAGGCCTTGGAGTCACTGAAGTGCAATAATTATGTTCCTACACAAATCTTTGGGCAAAGTGCTTTTCGCTGCTATTACAGCAGTAGGTTGTGTCCTCTGGCATTTAATGATTCTCATTCTACCATCTGCCCAGAGTGATAACTAAAGACATTTCAGACCGACACCTTCTATGCTGGACATATTCAGTCTGAGGCAGACTGCTGCGAGTTGCAGGCCTTCATATTGAAGCATTGTCATGGAGGCCAACACTACATTTGTCAGTGATGCTGCATCATAATTGTGACCTGGACTGTGATGTAGAACTGATGAGTGAGAATAACCAAGGTAGCTCTTAAATTGGAAAGATGGACAGTTGTCATGTACCTGCAGGCAGCTTATTAAACCTTCCAAATATTAGAAGTTGTCTATCAAAAGTAATGCGATACAGTCAGTACAAGAAACAACTTCTAAGGTGTGTTAAAAGCCAGTTTATTAAAGTCAGATTTGCAAGTCAGGAACAGCATGTAGACCTGCAAGGTAAGAAACTCAGTAAATAAAGTGCACTGTAAATACTGAGAATATGCATTAGTGAGTTGTACCTTACAAGTGGCTCTTAGTAGCCACCTTTGGCTGGTGCTTTAGCAGGATAGTTCTGGTTTGACACTTCACTCGTGGCTCCTGAAACTGGCATGACTACAGGACCAGACTCTCCTGGGGTGTAGCGGGTTTTAGTATACATTGCTCTTCCTTGCTGGTACCTTGAGCGAGAGCTGAAGGCGTAGACTGGCTCCAGATCAGACACATCACTGAAGACCGGCTCAGGGCTTTCATCACCAGCATCAGAGCTCGTAACAAAGGCGTAAGAGGCGTCCCCTGCAGAACCACTACCTGAGCTAGCATAGCCACCACCATATCCATAGCCGCCACCTAGAGCACCACTGTCATACCCACTGGGCTGAGAAGCTGGATAAGCAGCCCCATATGAGGAGACCACAGGGCTGTTATAGCGCACAGACCGCCAGAAGCCTGGGTCAGCAGCACCTGAGCCAGCAGCACCTGAGCCGTATTCTGTGGAGACACAGGAGTCAGTTTTAGCAGAAACTAGCATTCATCACAGGCTGTTTAGAGTAGAATACAGAGCTTCTTAGTGTCTGATTTCAGTGGCTCTTGGCTTACTTTTCCCTGCAGAAACACAGGAGATGCTTCCAATCAGCAGGCATGAAATCCACAACACCCTGAAAAACAAAAGAAAGAAACTTGGTTTTGAGCCTTGAGATTTTGGCAACATGTAAGAACATAGTTAATTACTTACCTCATCCTTGTGTAGTTGGGTGGATATAACTTCAGGTCAGAGTTGAAGCTAATGTGTGACTTCTTCCCAACAGGCTGTAAATTTAAAATGAGATCATGATTAGCACCTACAATTACAATCAGTATAGCCAAGACAAAACCAATTTCATACCTGCTAACAAACCAGCAAACCTTCCTAACAGGAGATCCTCTGTAGTGTCTCCATGAACAAAGAGCTGCTTTTAAATGATTCTCAATGCTGTGAGGATTGATTGCTCATTAGTAACAGCTTGTGGTAAAGGAGATCTGGAGAGTGGGTTAATTAACTTGCACGTTAAGAAACAAACAATTAACTTAAGTGGGAATCTTGAAGGAAAGGTTTCAATTTAGACAGTAGCCTGTTGGTCTCTGCTCTGTTCCTCTTCATCCTTTCCCAACTTTGGAGTTTGGTTTTCTTAACATCAAATTCTGTGAAAAGATAGAAATAAACAATGAATTGATTTATTAATAGGCATTGTGTATCAAAGCCTGATATATGTTAATCGTCTGTGCCGTAGACCTCCATTATAATCCATAATCTATTAAAAATACATCAATGTCCCTGAATGTTGCACTGGGTGACATATTCTTTCATTACAATGAAGATACACACTGTAGTTTATTTTGACTCAATCACACATCCACCTTCCTGCTGCCAGAAATACTCGTTGGAACCTTGGTTTGAAACTCACTGTTGTTTCAAACAAACTGGGAAGAAGAAGAAGCTGGATATTTCAGTCATTTATTCATTACTTTTAGTTCATTATTTCAACTGGTTAACCATTGTTGGGATGGGAAGTTTGGCTATTAGCAATAGTGAATAGTTTTTTGAAGACAGTTATTAAAATTATTAATCATAAAATCAATAAAATGATTCATATGAATCAATAATCACAGGGCACCACCACCCTGAGGTCAGACACTAATAACCAAACAGTTAATATAATCTCACAAAGGGTGTTCAATTAAAAATGTCACTGCTGAGAAGCATGAACTTTTCTAAGTTGAACAGTGAAGGTTTGAATTTGAGCACTGACCCCATCACCAAGCTACCATCACCATATGTATGCAAACAGTCACAGGAAACTCTTCTTAAAATACACAGCAGTTTCAAACATTATACAACTACACTAAAGCAAGCAATCATACAAAACAGCAGTAATAGACAACGTATATGTGGCACTAGGAGAGGTGTGTCTCTCTGTGTGTGTCTTTGTGTGTGTGCGTGTTGGGCGCTCTAGTTTGTAGCTAGCTATTTGAATAGCTGCTCCTTCCTATAATGTAAGGCATTGTGCTGAAATGTCACTGACCACTAGTTATAAATTAGGTCTCTACTTGATTACTGTGTTACTAAATGGTATGCAATTAGACGTCTCCTCAATATTATACAATTCTGTGAACAAAAATCTATAGAGGGCATTCTGCTTTCTCTGGATGCAGAGACAGCGTTTGACTGAATTGATTGGTCGTTCTTGTTTTACACATTAGAAAAATTTGGTCTAGGCGATAATTTTATAAAATGGGTTAAAGTTATATACAATAAACCCCAGGCCGCAGTGATGACTAATAGGTTAAGATCAGAATGTTTCCCTACATATAGAGTTACAAGACAGGGTTACCCCTTATCACCGCTCCTATTTGCACTGGTCATCGAGCTACTGGCTGAGGTCATCAGAACGGCACCCTCTATTCATGGCTTACAAGTTGCAGACAGATGTCATAAAATAACTTTGTATGCGGATGATGTGTTGGTTTTTAATGTAACCCTGAGACATCAGTTCCAGCCCTCATTAGGATGATTAACACATTTGGTAGATTTTCTAGGTACAGGATTCATTTAAACAAATCAGAGGCCATGCCCCTGGGTAGTCATACGATGATACCTAACACTATGCCACAATTTCCTTTTAAGTGACCCCCTCTGGTTTCACTTATTTAGGTATTTTTTTTTATCACTCCATCATTTAGTAAGTTGTACAAAGCCAATTTTGTTCCATTAATCGGTAAAAATAATACAAGACCTAGAGCGTTGGAACTCACTCCGTTTCTTGGCTAGCACGAATAGCCCTGATAAAAATGAATGTGTTACCCAGGTTGCTTTACCCCATCCAAATGATTCCCTTGTTTTCAAAGAGGGTCCTAAAGGATTTGAATAACTGGCTCAGCTCCTTCTTATGGAGTAAGTGTAGACCCAGGTTAAAAATGGCGGTATTGCAACTGCTAGGTTCTATGGGTGGTTTACATTTGCCAATCAGAACATATCAGCTGTGTACCCACTTGAAGTATATATGTTAGTGGGTACAGAACAAAATCTCCTTGATTTGGCCATACATTGAATCATCTTCATTGAAATGTAGATTACAAGATCAACTATTTTATAAGAATTTTAAGAGAGATAACAGTACAAATCCCATAACAATAAATACACAAGGCATGGCAGTCAGTTTGTCGCTTATAGAGGGGAGGCTCAAACTAACCTCGATATTTACTCCAACAGTTAAAAACCCTGATTTTCTACCAGGGATGTCAGACATTTCCCTTCCAGCAGTGGCAAGACAAAGGTATAACCAAATTGGGAAACTTATTCTCACATCAGTTTAATGTCATTGGAACAGTTGATGAAAAAAAGCTACCAAAACAAGATTTGTTTCGCTTCTTACAAATAAGGCATTACATTACTAAGAGTACAACCCTTACTGAACATTGAGGTTTCAAATAGAGAAAATACTGTTTCAACATACAGGAAAAGTGTCTCTTAGTTGTTTTATCATGTATTATGTGGATTATCTTGTACTGGTGCACAGAGAATTAAGGGTGTATGGGAGTGGGAGAGGGAACTGTCTCACTATTGGCGAGAAGACGTGGGAGGACATTTGGAGTTACGCTGACAATATATCCATCTGTACTCGGACAAAAGCAATCCAGTTAAAAATATAGATTACATATATATCCCAATTGCAAATATTCACCCATCGCTCTCATCTGTGTCTTGAATGTAAAATTGAAAGAGGTACCATAACCCATTGCTAATGGTCATGTTTTAAGTTACCGAAATATTGTGAGAATGTTCTAGGTGAAAAAATGTAATATCACCATGCAGGAATGAGCCTTTTGCTCTGCAACACCATGCTTGTGGGAAACTCTTACAACCCCTTTCAGGAAGGCCTTCTGGTCTCAATCTTCATGTCCAGTAGAAGTTACTTGGTACAAAAAGGTAATTTATGATGGCTGTAAACTAGATGCTGAAGGATGGTTATAATCTAAAGGTTGTGAACATGTAGAGCTGCAAGCATGTTCAACTGTAGACGTTTTGCTCCCATGTCTGAAAGCAAACTTCCTTTAGACCTGTGACCTCAGACTAAGTTCTAGCTTGTATATAGACAAGTTTAATAAAATTTTTAAAAAGCCATTGTTACCTCAAAAAGGTACACTGCTACATGGCAGTTAGCTTCCAAACACATTAGAAAGTGATTTTAAACCAATGTCCTCAGATGGAAATTTAAGCATTCGGTAATCTCACCTACAATAAAAAGCAGTGATCATACTGTACAAACAACCCTTGAGACAAGAATTAAGAAAGGCTGTCATGAAGGCCACATTTTATTTGCGTTTGTTGATGAACAGTTCAGTCATATGGAGCAGACCTGCAAAAGCAAAGACTTTAATCAGTCAACTATCAATGAACAACAAACAGATTGAGCAAATGGTGCCTTACCAGAAAGTCCTTTCAGTAGCCACCTTTGGCTGGTGCTTTAGCAGGATAGTTCTGGTTTGAGGTTTCACTGGTGGCTCCTGATACTGACATGTCTACAGAACCAGGCTCTCCTGGGGTGTAGCGAGTTTTAGTATACATTGCTCTTCCTCGCTGGTACCTTGACCGAGAGTTGAAGGCGTAGACTGGCTCCAGATCAGACACGTCACTGAAGACCAGCTCTGGGCTTTCATCACCAGCATCAGAGCTGGTAACAAAGGCGTAAGAGGCGTCCCCTGCAGAACCACTACCTGTGCTAGCATAGCCACCACCATATCCATAGCCGCCACCTAGAGCACCACTGTCATACCCACTGGGCTGAGAAGCTGGATAAGCAGCCCCATATGAGGAGACCACAGGGTTGTTATAGCGCACAGACCGCCAGAAGCCTGGGTCAACAGCACCTGAGCCAGCAGCACCTGAGCCGTATTCTGTGGAGACACAGGACTCTTTTAGCAGTAACTAGCATTCATCACAGGCTGTTTAGAGTAGAATACAGAGCTTTTTAGTGTCTGATTTTAGTGGCTCTTGGCTTACTTTTCCCTGCATAAACACAAGAGATGCTTCCAATCAGCAGGCATGAAATCCACAACACCCTGAAAAACAAAAGAAAGAAACTTGGTTTTGAGCCTTGAGACTTTGGCAACATGTAAGAACATATAGTTAATTACTTACCTCATCCTTGTGTAGTTGGGTGGATATAACTTCAAGTCAGAGTTGAAGCTAATGTGTGACTTCTTCCCAACAGGCTGTACATTAAACATTAGATCATGATTAGCACCTACAATTATAGTCAGTATAGCCAAGACAAAACCAATTTCATACCTGATAACAAACCAGCAAACCTTCCTAACAGGAGATCCTCTGTAGTGTCTCCATGAACAAAGAGCTGCTTTTAAATGATTCTCAATGCTGTGAGGATTGATTGCTCATTAGTAACAGCTTGTGGTAAAGGAGATGTGGAGAGTGGGTTAATTAACTTGCACGTTAAGAAACAAACAATTAACTTAAGTGGGAATCTTGAAGGAAAGGTTTCAATTTAGACAGTAGCCTGTTGGTCTCTGCTCTGTTCCTCTTCATCCTCTCCCAATTTTGGAGTTTGTTTGCTTTTTGTTTTTAATGAAGAAAAATGAAAACCACTTCAAATACAATACAAATACTTTTCTCATCATCAAATTCTGTGAAAAGATAGAAATAAACAATGAATTGATTTATTGATAGGCATTGTGTATCAAAGCCTGATATATGTTAATCGTCTGTGCCGTAGACCTCCATTATAATCCATAATCTATTAAAAATACATCAATGTCCCTGAATGTTGCACTGGGTGACATATTCCTTCATTACAATGAAGATACACACTGTAGTTTATTTTGACTCAATCACATATCCACCTTCCTGCTGCCAGAAATACTCGTTGGAACCTTGGTTTGAAACTCACTGTTGTTTCAAACAAACTGGGAAGAAGAAGAAGCTGGATATTTCAGTCATTTATTCATTACTTTTAGTTCATTATTTCAACTGGTTAACCATTGTTGGGATGGGAAGTTTGGCTATTAGCAATAGTGAATAGTTTCTTGAAGACAGTTATTAAAATTATTAATCATAAAATCAATAAAATGATTCATATGAATCAATAATCACAGGGCACCACCACCCTGAGGTCAGACACTAATAACCAAACAGTTAATATAATCTCACAAAGGGTGTTCAATTAAAAATGTCACTGCTGAGAAGCATGAACTTTTCTAAGTTGAACAGTGAAGGTTTGAATTTGAGCACTGACTAATCACTAATAGGTTAAGATCAGAATGTTTCCCTACATATAGAGGTACAAGACAGGGTTGCCCCTTATCACCGCTCCTATTTGCACTGGCCATCGAGCTACTGGCTGAGGTCATCAGAACGGCACCCTCTATTCATGGCTTACAAGTTGCAGACAGATGTCATAAAATAACTTTGTATGCGGATGATGTGTTGGTTTTTAATGTAACCCTGAGACATCAGTTCCAGCTCTCATTAGGATGATTAACACATTTGATAGACTTTCTAGGTACAGGATTCATTTAAACAAATCAGAGGCCATGCACCTGGGTAGTCATACGACGATACCTAACACTATGGCACCATTTCCTTATTTAGGTATTTTTCTCACTCCATCATTTAGTAAGTTGTACAAAGCCAATTTTGTTCCATTATTCAGTAAAAATAATACAAGACCTAGAGCGTTGGAACTCACTCCCTGTTTCTTGGCTAGCCAAACAGCCCTGATAAAAATGAATGTGTTACCCAGGTTGCTTTACCCCATCCAAATGATTCCCTTGTCTTCAAAGAGGGTCCTAAAGGATTTGAATAACTGGCTCAGCTTCTTCTTATGGAGTAAGCGTAGACCCAGGTTAAAAATGGCGGTATTGCAACCACCAGGTTCTATGGGTGGTTTAGAATTGCCAATCAGAAAATATCAGCCGTGTGCCCACTTGATATATATGTTAGTGGGTACAGAACAAAATCTCGATATGGCCATACATTGAGTCATCTTCATCAAAATGTAGATTACAAGATCAACTATTTTATAAGAATTTTAAGAACATAAGAGATAACTGTACAAATCCCATATTAAATACACTTAAAGCATAGCAGTCAGTTTGTCGCTTATAGAGGGGAGGCTTAAACTAACCTCCATATTTACTCCAGTTAAAAATCCTGATTTTCTACCAGGGATGTCAGACTTTTCCCTTCGAGCAGTGGCAAGACAAAGGTATAACCAAATTGGGAAACTCACTCTGATACGTTTAATGTCGTTGGAACAATTGATGAAAATAAAAGCTACCAAAACAAGATTTTTTTCAAAACTAAGGCATTATATTACAAAGAGTATGACCCTTACTGAACATCCTGAGGTTTCAAATGTAGAGAAAATACTGTTTCAACATACAGGAAAAGTGTCTTAGTTTGCTTTATCATGTGGCTTATCTTGTACTGGTGCACAGAGAATTAAGGGTGTATGTGAGTGGGAGAGGGAACTGTCTCACTGTTGGTGAGAAGACATTTGGAGTTAAGCTAACAAAATATCCATCTGTACTCGGACCAAAGCAATCCAGTTAAAAATACATCTCCAATCGCAGACAGTCCCCCATCGCTCTCTCCTCTGTGTCTTGAATGTAAAATTGAAAGAGGTACCTTAAGCCATTGCTAATGGTCATGTTTTAAGTTAGCGAAATATTGTGAGAATGTTCTAAGTGAAAAGATGTAATATCACCATGCAGGAATGAGCCTTTTGCTCTGCAACACCATGCTTGTGGGAAACAACCCCTTTCAGGAAGCCCTTTTGGTCTCAATTATGTAAAGTAGAAGTAACTTGGTACAAAAAAGGTGATTTATGATGGCTGTAAAGTAGATGCTGAAGGATAGTTATAATCTAAACCTTGTGAACATCTAAACTGCAAGCATGTACAACTGTAGACTTTTTGCTCCCATGTCTGAATGCAAACTTCCTTTAGACCTGCAACCTCAGTCAGTTTTAGCTTGTATATAGACAAGTAAATAAAAAAATAGAATTAAAAAAGCCTTTTGTTACCTAAAAAAAAGGTGCACTGCTACATTCTACATGGCTGTTAGCTTCCAAACACATTAGAAAGTGATTTTAAACCCATTTCCTCAGATGGAAATTTTTAAGCATTCAGTAATCTCACCTACAATAAAAAGCAGTGATCACACTTATACAAACAACCCTTGAGACAAGAATTAAGAAAGGCTGTCATGACAGCCACATTTTATTTGCGTTTGTTGATGAACAGTTCAGCCATATGGAGCAGACCTGCAAAAGCAAAGACTTTAGTCAGTCAACTATCAACGAACAACAAACAGATTGAGCAAATGGTGCCTTACCAGAAAGTCCTTTCAGTAGCCACCTTTGGCTGGTGCTTTAGCAGGATAGTTCTGGTTTGAGGTTTCACGTGTGGCTCCTGATACTGACATGACTACAGGACCAGACTCTCCTGGGGTGTAGCGGGTTTTAGTATACATTGCTCTTCCTCGCTGGTACCTTGACCGAGAGCTGAAGGCGTAGACTGGCTCCAGATCAGACACGTCACTGAAGACCGGCTCTGGGCTTTCATCACCAGCATCAGAGCTGGTAACAAAGGCGTAAGAGGCGTCCCCTGCAGAACCACTACCTGAGCTAGCATAGCCACCATATCCATAGCCGCCACCTAGAGCACCACTGTCATACCCACTGGGCTGAGAAGCTGGATAAGCAGCCCCATATGAGGAGACCACAGGGCTGTTATAGCGCACAGACCGCCAGAAGCCTGGGTCAGCAGCACCTGAGCCAGCAGCACCTGAGCCGTATTCTGTGGAGACACAGGACTCTGTTTTAGCAGTAACTAGCATTCATCACAGGCTGTTTAGAGTAAAATACAGAGCTTTTTAGTGTCTGATTTCAATGGTTCTTGCATTACTTTTCCCTGCAGGGACACAGGAGATGCTTCCAATCAGCAGGCATGAAATCCACAACAGCCTAAAAAATGAGAAAGAAACTTGGTTATGACTCTAGAGAATTTGGTTACATTTAAGAATACAGTTAATTACTTACCTCATCCTTGTGTAGTTACGTGGATAAACTCAGGTTAGAGTTGAAGCTAATGTGTGGCTTCTTCCCAACAGGCTGTAAATTAAAAATGAGATCATGATTAGCACTTAAAATTACAGTCAGTATTGTAGCCCAGACAAAACCAATTTCATATCTACTAACAAAGCCGCAAACCTTCCTAACAGGAGATCCTCTGTAGTGTCTCCATGAATTCAGAGCTGCTTTTAAATGATTCTCAATGCTGTGGAGATTGATTGCTCATTAGTATCAGCTGGTGGTAAAGGAGATCTGGAGAGTGGGTTAATTAACCTGCACGTTAAGAAGCAAACAATCAAGTGGGCAATCAAGTTTGGCTTTTGAATGCATTTAATTTAGAAGGTGTAAGTTCGAAGTCTTTACTTTGGTAATTAAAAATATTTCATTATTCAGGAGTGCACCAACTATACATCAACTGTTGTGAAAATGAAGTGTTTTTTTAAGTGGGGGAGGGTAAGGTGCCATGGATGTGTTACAGCTTATCATTGTATTCCAATTTGATATAACTATGGTTATGACACAGTTTTACTGTATTTGTTTGGTTATTTGAATAATGTTTGGTTATATTAACAAGTATTGTGTGACTACCTGTAGCTGACCTGCTCTTCATTGGACGTACCAGTTTTAGCCAGCAGAGGGCAGCAGCCATACAGGGAAGCGTTACAACAGTGCTGTGGTCATCTATACCATCATTTTATTTGTTGCTTGCAGGTGAGTAATCATACATGTCAAAGTATTGACAATACCTTGTTGATAGTTTGTAATGGTCGTGAATGTCCAGTAGTATCCTGCTGGCCTAATGCTTATGGCATATACCAAATAACTGCAATGTCCACAGCTCAACTCCCAGCCGAGGGACCCATGTTGCAGGTTATATCGCCATCTCTCTTTCCCCATTTTCCTGTCTGCCAAATCAAGGCAAAAAGCCTGACAAAAGTGGAAGACTATTAGCATGCTTGACAAAGTTCTTTTAAACTATTTCCGAACTGAATTCAGCAAATAGTCAAATGTTAAGGACCCAGTTTTTCAACTAGACAGTTTGGAATTTTAAATGACAATTTACCACTTTAGTTAATAATCCTAAACTAGTCTACATGCACATTCATAATTGTAAAAACCACTTGGAAACCCTGTTATATTGGATAAAGGCACATTGTTAATGCCCAGCATTTTTCACCTTCAATCTTTATTATAAGTTAAACTCAGGAATCTGTTCCATAGCTACCATCCATACGTGCTTCCTGATCACACCACAAACTTCCACCTTCTGATCTACCAACAGTTTGGTTATCTGAGTCTCAAGAACAAAACTCTGCATCGTGGAGATTGAATTAAACCTCTTGCTCAGCCACACACTGCTTATGGAACAGCCTTCCTAAACATCTCAGGGAAGCACAGACCATAGTTGCTGAAAGAGGCCTAAAAACCCTCTTCAGAAACGGTTAAACTTAATTCATGTTTTTTAAACATTGTAGGCCTTGGAGAGTCACTGAATGAAGTGCAATACTTATGTTCCTACACAAGTCTTTGAGAAGAGTGCTTTTCGCTGCTCTTACAGCAGTAGGGTGTCCTCTGGCATTTAATGATTCTCATTCTACCATCTGCCCTGAGTGATAAGTAAAGAAATTTCAGACAGACACCTTCTATGCTGGACATATTCAGTCTAAGGCAGACTGCTGCCAATGGCAGGCCTTCATATTGCAGCATAGTCATGAGGCCAACACTACATTTGTCAGTGATGCTGCAGGTGCATCATAATTGTGACATGGACTGTGATGGTAGAACTGATGAGTGAGAATAACCAAGGTAGCTAAAAATTGGAAAGATGGACATGGGGACAGTTGTCATGTACCTGCAGGCAGCTTATTAAACCTTCCAAATATTAGAAGTTGTCTATCAAAAGGAATGCAATACAGTCAGTACAAGAAACAAGTTCAAAAGGTTCGTTAAAAAGACACTTTATTATAGTCAGATTTGCAAGTCACGTACAGCATGTAGACCTGCAAGGTAAGAAATTCAGTAAAGAAAGTGCACTATAAATACTGAGAATATGCATTAGTGAGTTGTACCTTACCACAAGTGGCTCTTAGTAGCCACCTTTGGCTGGTGCTTTAGCAGGATAGTTCTGGTTTGACGCATCACTGGTGGCTCCTGATACTGGCATGACTACAGGACCAGACTCTCCTGGGGTGTAGCGGGTTTTAGTATACATTGCTCTTCCTTGCTGGTACCTTGACCGAGAGCTGAAGGCGTAGACTGGCTCCAGATCAGACACGTCACTGAAGACCGGCTCTGGGCTTTCATCACCAGCATCAGAGCTGGTAACAAAGGCGTAAGAAGCATCCCCTGCAAAACCACTACCTGAGCTAGCATAGCCACCACCATATCCATAGCCGCCACCTAGAGCACCACTGTCATACCCACTGGGCTGAGAAGCTGGATAAGCAGCCCCATATGAGGAGACCACAGGGCTGTTATAGCGCACAGACCGCCAGAAGCCTGGGTCAGCAGCACCTGAGCCAGCAGCACCTGAGCCGTATTCTGTAGATAAACAGGATTCTGTTTTAGCAGTAACTAGCATTCATCACAGGCTGTTTAGAGTAGAGTATAGAGCTTCTTAGTGTCTGATTTCAGTGGTTCTTGTCTTACTTTTCCCTGCAGGGACACAAGAGATGCTTCCAATCAGCAGGCATGAAATCCACAACACCCTGAAAAACAAAAGAAAGAAACTTGGTTTTGAGCCTTGAGCAACATGTAAGAACATATAGTTAATTACTTACCTCATCCTTGTGTAGTTGGGTGGATATAACTTCAGGTCAGAGTTGAAGCTAATGTGTGACTTCTTCCCAACAGGCTGTAAATTAAAAATGAGATCATGATTAGCACCTACAATTACAGTCAGTATAGCCAAGACAAAACCAATTTCATACCTGCTAGCAAACCAGCAAACCTTCCTAACAGGAGCTCTTTTGTAGTGTCTCCATGAACAAAGAGCTGCTTTTAAATGATTCTCAATGCTGTGAGGATTGATTGCTCATTAGTAACAGCTTGTGGTAAAGGAGATGTGGAGAGTGGGTTAATTAACTTGCAAGTTAAGAAACAAACAATTAACTTAAGTGGGAATCTTGAAGGAAAGGTTTCAATTTAGACAGTAGCCTGTTGGTCTCTGCTCTGTTCGTCTTCATCCTCTCCCAACCTCAGAGTTTTTTTGCTTTTTGTTTTTAATGAAGAAAAATGAAAACCGCTACAAATACAATACAAATACTTTTCTTCTGCTGAGAAGCATGAACTTTTCTAAGTTGAACAGTGAAGGTTTGAATTTGAGCACTGACCCCATCACCAAGCTACCATCACCATATGTATGCAAACAGTCACAGGAAACTCCTCTCAAAATGCACAGCAGTTTCAAACATTATACAACTACACTAAAGCAAGCAATCATACAAAACAGCAGTTATAGACAACGTATATGTGGCACTAGGAGAGGTGTGTCTCTCTGTGTGTGTCTTTGTGTGTGTGCGTGTGGGGCACTATAGTTACATATGTAGCTAGCTATTTGAATAGCTGCTCCTTACTATATTGTAATATATAATATACTATATCATAAATTAGGTCTCTACTTGATTACTGTGTTAATAAATGGTATGCAATTAGACGTCTCCTCAATATTACACAATTCTGTGAACAAAAATCTATAGAGGGCCTTGTGCTTTCTCTGGATGCAGAGAAAGCGTTTGACTGAATTGAGTGGTCGTTCTTGTTTTACACATTAGAAAAATTTGGTCTTGGCGATCATTTTATAAAATGGGTTAAAGTTATATACAATAAACCTCAGGCCGCAGTGATGACTAATAGGTTAAGATCAGAATGTTTCCCTACATATAGAGGTACAAGACAGGGTTGCCCCTTATCACCGCTCCTATTTGCACTGGTCATCGAGCTACTGGCTGAGATCATCAGAACGGCACCCTTATATTCATGGCTTACAAGTTGCAGACAGATGTCATAAAATAACTTTGTATGCGGATGATGTGTTGGTTTTTCTATGTAACCCTGAGACATCAGTTCCAGCTCTCATTAGGATGATTAACACGTTTGGGAGATTTTCTGGGTACAGGATTCATTTAAATAAATCAGAGGCCATGCCCCTGGATAGTCATACGATGATACCTAACACTATGCCACCATTTCCTTTTAAGTGGCGACCCTCTGGTTTCACTTATTTAGGTATTTTTTATCATTCCATCATTTAGTAAGTTGTACAAAGCCAATTTTGTTCCACTATTTGGTAAAAAAAAAATACAAGACCTAGAGCGTTGAAACTCACTCCCTGTTTCTTGGCTAGCACGAATAGCCCTGATAAAAATGAATGTGTTACCCAGGTTGCTTTACCCCATCCAAATGGTTCCCTTGTTGTCTTCAAAGAGGGTCCTAAAGGATTTGAATAATTGGCTCAGCTCATTTTTAACCTGGTGTAGAGCCAGGTTAAAAATGGCGGTATTGCAACCGCCAGGTTCTATGGGTGGTTTAGATTTGCCAAACATTAGAACATATCAACTGTGTGCCCACTTGAAGTATATATGTTGGTGGGTACAGAACAAAATCTTCTTGATTTGGCCATACTTTGAATATTCATTGAAATATAGATTACAAGATCAACTATTTTATAAAAAATTTAAGAACATAAGAGATAACTGTATAAATCCCATAATAATAAATACACTTAAGGCAGTCATTTTGTCGCTTATAGAGGGGAGGCTCAAACTAACCTCCATATTTACTCCAACAGTTAAAAACCCTGATTTTCTACCAGGGATGTCAGACATTTCCCTTCCAGCAGTGGCAAGACAAAGGTATAACTAAATTGGGAAACTTATTCTCAGATCAGTTTAATGTCGTTGGAACAATTGATGAAAAAAAAAAAAACGCTACCAAAACAAGATTTTTTTCCGCTTCTTAAAAATAAGGCATTACATCACTAAGAGTACGACCCTTACTGAACATCCTGAGGTTTCAGATGTAGAGCAAATACTGTTTCACACAGGAAAAGTGTCTTAGTTTGCTTTATCATGTGGCTTATCTTGTACTGGTGCACAGAGAATTGAGGGTGTATGGCAGAGGGAACTGTCTCACTATTGGTGAGAAGACGTGAGAGGACATTTGGAGTTACGCTAACAAAATATCCATCTGTACTCGGACAAAAGCAATCCTGTTAAAAATATAGATTACATACATCTCCCAATCGCAGACATTCACCCACTGTCTTGATAGATTTTAATTATGCAGCCCATACATCAATGGAGAGAGTAGACAGGAGTCCAGGATATCTTGCATTGAAAAGGTTTATTTTCTTGGCCAAGGAGAAGTGAATGAATGATCAGTACATGTTCTGATGCTCCCTTCAATTCTGAAGTTTCTCTCCTCCGGGGATAGACTTTAAACCACACAGATAATGACTAAGGTTGAGCCATGCCCAAATATGGGCAAATCCAACACATCTACTGGTCTATAGACAGAACACTGCTTAGACCTCACTCAGGCATTTGTCCTACATCCAACACTATATCAAACCTGTGACTCCAGTTACCTTTACCCCATTCAGGGAAAACAGTCAAACACATATCTGACCTTGGCCGCTATAGCAACACTATCAGAATGCCTCCTGTTTTCCCCAAAAGGAGCAGACTCACTGCTCACCACTATCTCAAGGGGAGAGAGTGTCTAAACCCAATATTTGGTGTGGCCTTACTATGACCGCAAGGCCTAGTTTGACCCAGTGCATATTAGTTATGGAAAATTCCCTAACAGCTCTCTCCTCTGTGTCTTGAATGTAAAATTGAAAGAGGTACCTTAACCCATTGCTAATGGTCATATTATAAGTTACAGAATATTGTGAGAATGTTCTAGGTGAAAAGAGCTATGTAATACCATGCAGGAATGAGCCTTTTGCTCTGCAACACCATGCTTGTGGGAAACTCTTAAAACCCCATTCAGGAAGGCCTTTGTCTCAATCTTCATGTCCAGTAGAAGCTACTTGATACAAAAAAGGTGATTAATGATGGCTGTAAACTAGATGCTGAAGGATGGTTATAATCTAAAGGTTGTGAACATGTAGAGCTGCAAGCATGTTCAACTGTAGACATTTTGCTCCCATGTCTGAAAGCAAACTTCCTTTAGACCTGTGACCTCAGATTAAGTTCTAGCTTGTATATAGACAAGTTTAATAAAAATGTAAAAAAAGCCATTGTTACCTCAAAAAGGTACACTGCTACATTCGACATGGCCATTAGCTTCCAAATACATTAGAAAGTGATTTTAAACCCATGTCCTCGATGGAAATTTAAGCATTCGGTAATCTCACCTACAATAAAAAGCAGTGATCATACTTGTACAAACACTTGAGACAAAAGTTAAGAAAGTCTGTCACGAAGGCCACATTTTATTTGCGTTTGTTGATGAACAGTTAAGTCATCTGGAGCAGACCTGCAAAAGCAGAGACTTTAGTCAGTCAACTATCAATGAACAACAAACAGATTGAGCAAATGGTGCCTTACCAGAAAGTCCTTTCAGTAGCCACCTTTGGCTGGTGCTTTAGCAGGATAGTTCTGGTTTGAGGTTTTACTGGCGTCTCCTGATACTGACATGTCTACAGGACCAGGCTCTCCTGGGGTGTAGCGAGTTTTAGTATACATTGCTCTTCCTCGCTGGTACCTTGACCTAGAGTTGAAGGCGTAGACTGGCTCCAGATCAGACACGTCACTGAAGACCGGCTCTGGGCTTTCATCACCAGCATCAGAGCTGGTAACAAAGGCGTAAGAGGCGTCCCCTGCAGAACCACTACCTGAGCTAGCATAGCCACCATATCCATAGCCGCCACCTAGAGCACCACTGTCATACCCACTGGGCTGAGAAGCTGGATAAGCAGCCCCATATGAGGAGACCATAGGGCTGTTATAGCGCACAGACCGCCAGAAGCCTGGGTCAACAGCACCTGAGCCGTATTCTGTGGAGACACAGGATTCTGTTTTAGCAGTAACTAGCATTCATCACAGGCTGTTTAGAGTAGAATACAGAGCTTTTTAGTGTCTGATTTTAGTGGCTCTTGGCTTACTTTTCCCTGCAGAAACACAAGAGATGCTTCCAATCAGCAGGCATGAAATCCACAACACCCTGAAAAACAAAAGAAAGAAACTTGGTTGAGCCTTGAGACTTTGGCAACATGTAAGAACATATAGTTAATTACTTACCTCATCCTTGTGTAGTTGGGTGGATATAACTTCAGGTCAGAGTTGAAGCTAATGTGTGACTTCTTCCCAGCAGGCTGTAAATTAAAAAATAGATCATGATTAGCACCTACAATTACAGTCAGTATAGCCAAGACAAAACCAATTTCATACCTGCTAACAAACCAGCAAACCTTCCTAACAGGAGCTCCTCTGTAGTGTCTCTATGAACAAAGAGCTGCTTTTGAATGATTCTCAATGCTGTGAGGATTGATTGCTCATTAGTAACAGCTGGTGGTAAAGGAGATCTGGAGAGTGGGTTAATTAACCTGCACGTTAAGAAACAAACAATTAACTTAAGTGGGAATCTTGAAGGAAAGGTTTCAATTTAGACAGTAGCCTGTTGGTCTCTGCTCTGTTCGTCTTCATCCTCTCCCAACCTCGGAGTTTGTTTGTTTGAAACTCACTGTCGTTTCAAACAAACTGGGAAGAAGAAGAAGCTGGATATTTCAGTCATTTATTCATTACTTTTAGTTCACTATTTCAACTGGTTAACCATTGTTGGGATGGGAAGTTTGGCTATTAGCAATAGTGAATCATTTTTGAAGACAGTTATTAAAATTATTAATCATAAAATCAATAAATGATTAATATGAATCAATAATCACAGGGCACCATCATGAGGTCAGACACTAATAACCAAACAGTTAATATAATCTCACAAAGGGTTTTCAATTAAAAATGTCACTGCTGAGAAGCATGAACTTTTCTAAGTTGAACAGTAAAGGTTTGAATTTGAGCACTGACCCCATCACCAAGCTACCATCACCATATGTATGCAAACAGTCACAGGAAACTCTTCTTAAAATACACAGCAGTTTCAAACATTATACAACTACAGTAAAGCAAGCATCATACACAACAGCAGTTATAGACAACGTATATGTGGCACTAGGAGAGGTGTGTCTCTCTATGTGTGTCTTTGTGTGTGTGCGTGTGGGGCACTCTAGTTACATATGTAGCTAGCTATTTGAATAGCTGCTCCTTCCTATATTGTAATATATAATATACTATATCATAAATTAGGTCTCTACTTGATTACTGTGTTACTAAATGGTATGCAATTAGACGTCTCCTCAATATTATACAATTCTGTGAACAAAAATCTATAGAGGGCATTCTGCTTTCTCTGGATGCAGAGAAAGCGTTTGACTGAATTGAGTGGTCGTTCTTGTTTTACACATTAGAAAAATTTGGTCTTGGCGATAATTTTATAAAATTGGTTAAAGTTATATACAATAAACCTCAAGCCGAAGTGATGACTAATAGGTTAAGATCAGAATGTTTCCCTACATATAGAGGTACAAGACAGGGTTGCCCCTTATCACCGCTCCTATTTGCACTAGTCATCGAGCTACTGGCTGAAATCATCAGAACGGCACCCTTCTATTCATGGCTTACAAGTTGCAGACAGCTGTCATAAAATAACTTTGTATGCGGATGATGTGTTGGTTTTTCTATGTAACCCTGAGACATCAGTTCCAGCTCTCATTAGGATGATTAACACGTTTGGTAGATGTTCTAGGTACAGGATTCATTTAAATAAATCAGAGGCCATGCCCCTGGATAGTCATACGATGATACCTAACACTATGCCACCATTTCCTTTTAAGTGGCGACCCTCTGGTTTCACTTATTTAGGTATTTTTTATCATTCCATCATTTAGTAAGTTGTACAAAGCCAATTTTGTTCCACTATTTGGTAAAAAAAAAAATACAAGACCTAGAGCGTTGAAACTCACTCCCTGTTTCTTGGCTAGCACGAATAGCCCTGACAAAAATGAATGTGTTACCTAGGTTGCTTTACCCCATCCAAATGGTTCCCTTGTTGTCTTCAAAGAGGGTCCTAAAGGATTTGAATAATTGGCTCAGCTCATTTTTAACCTGGTGTAGAGCCAGGTTAAAAATGGCGGTATTGCAACCGCCAGGTTCTATGGGTGGTTTAGATTTGCCAAACATTAGAACATATCAGCTGTGTGCCCACTTGAAGTATATATGTTGGTGGGTACAGAACAAAATCTTCTTGATTTGGCCATACTTTGAATATTCATTGAAATATAGATTACAAGATCAACTATTTTATAAAAAATTTAAGAACATAAGAGATAACTGTATAAATCCCATAATAATAAATACACTTAAGGCAGTCATTTTGTCGCTTATAGAGGGGAGGCTCAAACTAACCTCCATATTTACTCCAACAGTTAAAAACCCTGATTTTCTACCAGGGATGTCAGACATTTCCCTTCCAGCAGTGGCAAGACAAAGGTATAACTAAATTGGGAAACTTATTCTCAGATCAGTTTAATGTCGTTGGAACAATTGATGAAAAAAAAAAAACGCTACCAAAACAAGATTTTTTTCCGCTTCTTAAAAATAAGGCATTACATCACTAAGAGTACGACCCTTACTGAACATCCTGAGGTTTCAGATGTAGAGCAAATACTGTTTCACACAGGAAAAGTGTCTTAATTTGCTTTATCATGTGGCTTATCTTGTACTGGTGCACAGAATTGAGGGTGTATGGCAGAGGGAACTGTCTCACTATTGGTGAGAAGACGTGGGAGGACATTTGGAGTTACGCTAACAAAATATCCATCTGTACTCGGACAAAAGCAATCCTGTTAAAAATATAGATTACATACATCTCCCAATCGCAGACATTCACCCACTGTCTTGATAGATTTTAATTATGCAGCCCATACATCAATGGAGAGAGTAGACAGGAGTCCAGGATATCTTGCATTGAAAAGGTTTATTTTCTTGGCCAAAGAAAAAAGTGAATGAATGATCAGTACATGTTCTGATGCTCCCTTCAATTCTGAAGTTTCTCTCCTCCGGGGATAGACTTTAAACCACACAGATAATGCCTAAGGTTGAGCCATGCCCAAATATGGGCAAATCCAACACATCTACAATATACAGAATTAGTCTACTGGTCTATAGACAAAACACTGCTTAGACCTCACTCAGGCATTTGTCCTACATCCAACACTATATCAAACCTGTGACTCCAGTTACCTTTACCCCATTCAGGGAAAACAGTCAAACACATATCTGACCTTGGCCGCTATAGCAACACTATCAGAATGCTTCCTGTTTTCCCCAAAAGGAGCAGACTCACTGCTCACCACTATCTCAAGGGGAGAGAGTGTCTAAACCCAATATTTGGTGTGGCCTTACTATGACCGCAAAGCCTAGTTTGACCCAGTGCATATTAGTTATGGAAAATTCCCTAACAGCTCTCTCCTCTGTGTCTTGAATGTAAAATTGAAAGAGGTACCTTAACCCATTGCTAATGGTCATGTTATAAGTTACAGAATATTGTGAGAATGTTCTAGGTGAAAAGAGCTATGT
This sequence comes from Scomber scombrus, assembly GCF_963691925.1. Taxonomy (NCBI): domain Eukaryota; kingdom Metazoa; phylum Chordata; class Actinopteri; order Scombriformes; family Scombridae; genus Scomber; species Scomber scombrus. Next base: position 30,677,811 of record NC_084975.1, on the reverse strand, counting down.
AATACCATGCAGGAATGAGCCTTCTGCTCTGCAACACCATGCTTGTGGGAAACTCTTACAACCCCTTTCAGGAAGGCCTTTGTCTCAATCTTCATGTCGAGTAGAAGCTACTTGATACAAAAAAGGTGGTTAATGATGGCTGTAAACTAGATGCTGAAGGATGGTTATAATCTAAAGGTTGTGAACATGTAGAGCTGCAAGCATGTTCAACTGTAGACGTTTTGCTCCCATGTCTGAAAGCAAACTTCCTTTACACCTGTGACCTCAGACTAAGTTCTAGCTTGTATATAGACAAGTTTAATAAAAATGTTTTTTTAAAAAAGCCATTGTTACCTCAAAAAGGTACACTGCTACATTCGACATGGCCATTAACTTCCAAACACATTAGAAAGTGATTTTAAACCCATGTCCTCGATGGAAATTTAAGCATTCGGTAATCTCACCTACAATAAAAAGCAGTGATCATACTTGTACAAACACTTGAGACAAAAGTTAAGAAAGGCTGTCATGAAGGTCACATTTTATTTGCGTTTGTTGATGAACAGTTCAGTCATCTGGAGCAGACCTGCAAAAGCAAACACTTTAGTCAGTCAACTATCAATGAACAACAAACAGATTGAGCAAATGGTGCCTTACCAGAAAGTCCTTTCAGTAGCCACCTTTGGCTGGTGCTTTAGCAGGATAGTTCGGGTTTGAGGTTTTACTGGCGTCTCCTGATACTGACATGTCTACAGGACCAGACTCTCCTGGGGTGTAACGAGTTTTAGTATACATTGCTCTTCCTCGCTGGTACCTTGACCTAGAGTTGAAGGCGTAGACTGGCTCCAGATCAGACACGTCACTGAAGACCGGCTCTGGGCTTTCATCACCAGCATCAGAGCTGGTAACAAAGGCGTAAGAGGCGTCCCCTGCAGAACCACTACCTGAGCTAGCATAGCCACCATATCCATAGCCGCCACCTAGAGCACCACTGTCATACCCACTGGGCTGAGAAGCTGGATAAGCAGCCCCATATGAGGAGACCACAGGGCTGTTATAGCGCACAGACCGCCAGAAGCCTGGGTCAGCAGCACCTGAGCCAGCAGCACCTGAGCCGTATTCTGTGGAGACACAGGATTCGGTTTTAGCAGTAACTAGCATTCATCACAGGCTGTTTAGAGTAGACTACAGAGCTTCTTAGTGTCTGATTTCAGTGGCTCTTGGCTTACTTTTCCCTGCAGAAACACAGGAGATGCTTCCAATCAGCAGGCATGAAATCCACAACATCCTGAAAAACAAAACAAAGAAACTTGGTTTGGAGCCTTGAGATTTTGGCAACATGTAAGAACATATAGTTAATTACTTACCTCATCCTTGTGTATTTGGGTGTATAGAACTTCAGGTCAGAGTTGAAGCTAATGTGTGACTTCTTCCCAACAGGCTGTAAATTAAAAATTAGATCATGATTAGCACCTACAAATACAGTCAGTATAGCCAAGACAAAACCAATTTCATACCTGCTAACAAACCAGCAAACCTTCCTGACAGGAGCACCTCTGTAGTGTCTCCATGAACAAAGAGCTGCTTTTAAATGATTCTCAATGCTGTGAGGATTGATTGCTCATTAGTAACAGCTTGTGTTAAAGGAGATCTGGAGAGTGGGTTAATTAACCTGCACGTTAAGAAACAAACAATTAACTTAAGTGGGAATCTTGAAGGAAAGGTTTCAATTTAGACAGTAGCCTGTTGGTCTCTGCTCTGTTCCTCTTCATCCTCTCCCAATTTTGGAGTTTGTTTGCTTTTTGTTTTTAATGAAGAAAAATTAAAACCGCTACAAATACAATACAAATACTTTTCTTCTGCTGAGAAGCATGAACTTTTCTAAGTTGAACAGTGAAGGTTTGAATTTGTGCACTGACCCCATCACCAAGCTACCATCACCATATGTATGCAAACAGTCACAGGAAACTCCTCTCAAAATGCACAGCAGTTTCAAACATTATACAACTACACTAAAGCAAGCAATCATACAAAACAGCAGTTATAGACAACGTATATGTGGCACTAGGAGAGGTGTGTCTCTCTGTGTGTGTCTTTGTGTGTGTGCGTGTGGGGCACTATAGTTACATATGTAGCTAGCTATTTGAATAGCTGCTCCTTCCTATATTGTAATATATAATATACTATATCATAAATTAGGTCTCTACTTGATTACTGTGTTACTAAATGGTATGCAATTAGACATCTCCTCAATATTATACAATTCTGTGAACAAAAATCTATAGAGGGCCTTGTGCTTTCTCTGGATGCAGAGAAAGCGTTTGACTGAATTGAGTGGTCGTTCTTGTTTTACACATTAGAAAAATTTGGTCTTGGCGATCATTTTATAAAATGGGTTAAAGTTATATACAATAAACCTCAGGCCGCAGTGATGACTAATAGGTTAAGATCAGAATGTTTCCCTACATATAGAGGTACAAGACAGGGTTGCCCCTTATCACCGCTCCTATTTGCACTGGTCATCGAGCTACTGGCTGAGATCATCAGAACGGCACCCTTATATTCATGGCTTACAAGTTGCAGACAGATGTCATAAAATAACTTTGTATGCGGATGATGTGTTGTTTTTTTTATGTAACCCTGAGACATCAGTTCCAGCTCTCATTAGGATGATTAACACATTTGGTAGATTTTCTAGGTACAGGATTCATTTAAACAAATCAGAGGCCATAACCCTGGGTAGTCATACGACAATACCTAACACTATGCCACCATTTCCTTTTAAGTGGCGACCCTCTTGTTTCACTTATTTAGGTTTTTTTTTTATCACTCCATTTAGTAAGTTGTACAAAGCCAATTTTGTTCCATTATTTGGTAAAAATAATACAAGACCTAGAGCGTTGGAACTCACTCCCTGTTTCTTGGCTAGCACGAATAGCCCTGATAAAAATGAATGTGTTACCCAGGTTGCTTTACCCCATCCAAATGATTCCCTTGTCTTCAAAGAGGGTCCTAAAGGATTTGAATAACTGGCTCAGCTCCTTATGGAGTAAGCGTAGACCCAGGTTAAAAATGGCGGTATAGCAACCACCAGGTTCTATGGGTGGTTTAGAATTTCATTAAGACCATATCAGCTGTGTGCCCACTTGAAGTATATATGTTAGTGGGTAGAGAACAATCTCGATATGGCCATGCATTGAATCATCTTTATCAAAATGTAGATTACAAGATCAACTATTTTATAAGAATTTTAAGAACATAAGAGATAACTGTACAAATCCCATAATAAATACACTTAAGGCATAGCAGTCAGTTTGTCGCTTATAGAGGGGAGGCTTAAACTAACCTCCATATTTACTCCAAAAGTTAAAAACCCAGATTTTCTACCAGGTGTATGTGAGTGGGAGAGGGAACTGTCTCACTGTTTGTGAGAAGACATTTGGAGTTAAGCTAACAAAATATCCATCTGTACTCAGAAAGTAATCCAGTTAAAAATACATCTCCCAATCGCAGACAGTCCCCCATCGCTCTCTCCTCTGTGTCTTGAATGTACAATTGAAAGAGGTACCTTAAGCCATTGCTAATGGTCATGTTTTAAGTTACCGAAATATTGTGAGAATGTTCTAGGTGAAAAAATGTAATATCACCATGCAGGAATGAGCCTTTTGCTCTGCAACACCATGCTTGTGGGAAACTCTTACAACCCCTTTCAGGAAGGCCTTTTGGTCTCAATCATGTCCAGTAGAAGTTACTTGGTACAAAAAAAAGGTGATTTATGATGGCTGTAAAGTAGATGCTGAAGGATGGTTATAATATAAATGTTGTGAACATGTAGAGCTGCAAGCATGTACAACTGTAGATGTTTTGCTCCCATGTGTGAATGCAAACTTCCTTTAGACCTGTGACCTCAGTCTAAGTGCTAGCTTAGATATAGACAAGTAAATTGAATTAAAAAAAGCCTTGTTACCTCAAAAAGGTACACTGCTACATTCTACATGGCCGTTAGCGTCCAAACACATTAGAAAGTGATTTTAAACCCATTTCCTCAGATGGAAATTTTTAAGCATTCGGCAATCTCACCTACAATAAAAAGCAGTGATCACACTTATACAAACAACCCTTGAGACAAGAATTAAGAAAGGCTGTCATGACAGCCACATTTTATTTGCGTTTGTTGATGAACAGTTCAGTCATCTGGAGCAGACCTGCAAAAGCAAAGACTTTAGTCAGTCAACTATCAATGAACAACAAACAGATTGAGCAAATGGTGCCTTACCAGAAAGTCCTTTCAGTAGCCACCTTTGGCTGGTGCTTTAGCAGGATAGTTCTGGTTTGAGGTGTCACTGGTGGCTCCTGATACTGACATGTCTACAGAACCAGACTCTCCTGGGGTGTAACGAGTTTTAGTATACATTGCTCTTCCTCGCTGGTACCTTGAGCGAGAGCTGAAGGCGTAGACTGGCTCCAGATCAGACACGTCACTGAAGACAGGCTCTGGGCTTTCATCACCAGCATCAGTGCTGGCAACAAAATCATAAGTGGCGCCCCCTGCAGAACCACTACCTGAGCTAGCATAGCCACCGCCATATCCATAGCCGCCACCTAGAGCACCACTGTCATACCCACTGGGCTGAGAAGCTGGATAAGCAGCCCCATATGAGGAGACCACAGGGCTGTTATAGCGCACAGACCGCCAGAAGCCTGGGTCAGCAGCACCTGAGCCAGCAGCACCTGAGCCGTATTCTGTGGAGAAACAGGATTCTGTTTTAGCAGTAACTAGCATTCATCACAGGCTGTTTAGAGTAGAATACAGAGCTTTTTAGAGTCTGATTTCAGTGGCTCTTTGCTTACTTTTCCCTGCAGGGACACAGGAGATGCTTCCAATAAGCAGGCATGAAATCCACAACAGCCTAAAAAATGAGAAAGAAACTTGGTTATGACTCTAGAGAATTTGGTTACATTTAAGAATACAGTTAATTACTTACCTCATCCTTGTATAGTTACGTGGATAAACTCAGGTTAGAGTTGAAGCTAATGTGTGGCTTCTTCCCAACAGGCTGTAAATTAAAAATGAGATCATGATTAGCACGTAAAATTACAGTCAGTATTGTAGCCCAGACAAAACCAATTTCATACCTACTGACAAAGCCGCAAACCTACCTAACAGGAGATCCTCTGTAGTGTCTCCATGAATTCAGAGCTGCTTTTAAATGATTCTCAATGCTGTGGGGATTGATTGCTCATTAGTAACAGCTGGTGGTAAAGGAGATGTGCAGTGTCGGTTAATTAACCTGCACGTTAAGAAGCAAACAATCAAGTCGGCACCTTGAAGAGTGTAGTGTTGGCAGATAATTTAGTGTCTGGTTACATTGGTCAGTTCATCCAAATAAGGTGAAAATGTTTATGGAGCCTGGAAAAAAGAAAATGGGTTGGTATTCAGATCAAGTGGCATTGTTATATTAATATTAAACACCATATTAAACACTTATAGTTTGTACTTTGGCTTTTGAATGCATTTAATTTAAAAGGTGTAAGATAGAAGTCTTTACTTTGGTAATTAAAAATATTTCATTATTCAGGAGTGCACCAACTATACATCAACTGTTGTGAAAATGAAGTGTTTTTTTAAGTGGGGGAGGGTAAGGTGCCATGGATGTGTTACAGCTTATCATTGTATCCCAATTTGATATAACTATGTTTATGACACAGTTTTACTGTATTTGTTTGGTTATTTGAATAATGTTTGGTTATATTAACAAGTATTGTGTGACTACCTGCAAGCTGACCTGCTCTTCATTGGACGTACCAGTTTTAGCCAGCAGAGGGCAGCAGCCATACAGGGAAGCGTTACAACAGTGCTGTGGTCATCTATACCATCAGTGGCGTGCACAGACATTTTGGGGCGCAGGTGCTCAGTGAAAAATAAGGGCACTTTGTGCGGCATGTGGAACTGCCAGCTGCCTTATTATAGCGGTGTGAGATTTAAAAAAGACAACAACAACAAAAAAAAAACATTACAGGCACATGTTGAATGTAATTGCATATTTATTTATGTCAATATGTAAATAAAATTACTTGACCTTTAAAATTGGACTATAGCACTGATCAGTCAATCACTGTTGTCTTATTTCTCTGGAATACACACACATGGAGAGGTTTTTAGCAAGTTAGGCAGCTACAATGATAGATCAGTGTACTGGTTGCACATTAAGAAAAATATGTTTTTTCCCATCAGAACAAAAGAAGTGTACAAAGTGTCATTTTAGATGATCATGTCAACATGGGCCACATACAGTACACTGTTAAAAAAAACAACCAAAAAACCCCCGAACATTCAAAAGGGCACTTGCTAGGTCCAGAGGGCAAAGGGCAGGTGCTATAGCACCACCTAGTGTCTATCTGTGCACACCACTGTATACCATCATTTTATTTGTTGCTTGCAGGTGAGTAATCATACATGTCAAAGTATTGACAATACCTTGTTGATAATTTGTATTGGTCTTGAATGTCCAGGAGTATCCTGCTGGCCTAATGCTTAGGGCATATACCAAATAACTGCAAGGTCCACAGCTCAACTCCCAGCCGAGGGACCCATGTTGCAGGTTATATCGCCCTCTCTCTTTCCCCATTTTCCTGTCTCTACACTGTCTGCCAAATAAAGGCAAAAAGCCTGACAAAAGTGGAAGACTTGACAAAGTTCTTTTAAACTATTTTTGAACTGAATTCAGCAAATAGTCAAATGTTAAGGACCCAGCTTTTCAACTAGACAGTTTGTAAGTTTGGAATTTTAAATAATTTACCACTTTAGTTAATAATCCTAAACTAGTCTACATGCACATTCATAATTGTAAAAACCACTTAGAAACCCTGTTATATTGGATAAAGGTACATTGTTAATGCCCAGTATTTTTCACCTTCAATCTTTGTTATAAGTTAAACTCAGGAATCTGTTCCATGGCTACCATCCATACGTGCTTCCTGATCACACCAAAAACATCCACCTTCAGATCTACCAACAGTTTGGTTGTGTGGGTCTCAAGTACAAAGATCTACATCATGGAGTGGGAATTAAGCCTCTTGCTCTGCCACACAATGCTTATGGAACAGCCTTCCTAAACATCTCGGGGAAGCACAGACCATAGTTGCTTGAAGAGGCCTAAAAACCCTCTTCAGAAAAGGTTAATCTTAAGTCATGTTTTTTAAACACTGTAGGCTTTGGAGAGTCACTGAATGAAGTGCAATACTTATGTTCCTACACAAATCTTTGGGAATAGTGCTTTTCGCTGCTCTTACGGCAGTAGGTTGTGTCGTCTGGCATTTAATGATTCTCATTCTACCATCTGCCCAGAGTGTTAAGTAAAATAAATTTCAGACAGACACCTTCTATGCTGGACATATTCAGTCTGAGGCAGACTGCTGCCAATGGCAGGTCTTCATATTGCAGCATCGTTATGGAGGCCAACACTACATTTGTCAGTGATGCTGCAGTTGCATCATAATTTTGACCTGGACTGATGTAGAACTGATGAGTGAGAATAACCAAGGTAGCTCTTAAATTGGAAAGATGGACAGTTGTCATGTCCCTGCAGGCAGCTTATTAAACCTTCCAAATATTATAAGTTGTTTATCAAAAGTAATGCAATACAGTCAGTACAAGAAACTTCAAAGGTTTGTTAAAAAGCCAGTTTATTAAAGTCATATTTGCAAGTCTGGAACAGCATGTAGACCTGCAAGGTAAGAAACTCAGTAAATAAAGTGCACTGTAAATATTGAGAATATGCATCAGTGAGTTGTACCTTACCACAAGTGGCTCTTTAGTAGCCACCTTTGGCTGGTGCTTTAGCAGGATAGTTCTGGTTTGACACTTCACTGGTGGCTCCTGATACTGGCATGACTACAGGACCAGACTCTCCTGGGGTGTAGCGGGTTTTAGTATACATTGCTCTTCCTTGCTGGTACCTTGACCGAGAGCTGAAGGCATAGACTGGCTCTAGATCAGACACATCACTGAAGACAGGCTCTGGGCTTTCATCACCAGCATCAGAGCTGGTAACAAAGGCGTAAGAGGCGTCCCCTGCAGAACCACTACCTGAGCTAGCATAGCCACCACCATATCCATAGCCGCCACCTAGAGCACCACTGTCATACCCACTGGGCTGAGAAGCTGGATAAGCAGCCCCATATGAGGAGACCACAGGGCTGTTATAGCGCACAGACCGCCAGAAGCCTGGGTCAGCAGCACCTGAGCCAGCAGCACCTGAGCCGTATTCTGTGGAGACACAGGACTCTTTAGCAGTAACTAGCATTCATCACAGGCTGTTTAGAGTAGAATACAGAGCTTTTTAGTGTCTGATTTTAGTGGCTCTTGGCTTACTTTTCCCTGCAGGAACACAAGAGATGCTTCCAATCAGCAGGCATGAAATCCACAACACCCTGAAAAACAAAAGAAAGAAACTTGGTTTTGAGCGTTGAGACTTTGGCAACATGTAAGAACATATAGTTAATTACTTACCTCATCCTTGTGTAGTTGGATGGATATAACTTCAGGTCAGAGTTGAAGCTAATGTGTGACTTCTTCCCAACAGGCTGTAAATTAAAAATTAGATCATGATTAGCACCTACAATTACAGTCAGTATAGCCAAGACAAACCCAATTTCATACCTGCTAACAAACCAGCAAACCTTCCTAACAGGAGCTCCTCTGTAGTGTCTCCATGAACAAAGAGCTGCTTTTAAATGATTCTCAATGCTGTGAGGATTGATTGCTCATTAGTAACAGCTTGTGTTAAAGGAGATCTGGAGAGTGGGTTAATTAACCTGCACGTTAAGAAACAAACAATTAACTTAAGTGGGAATCTTGAAGGAAAGGTTTCAATTTAGACAGTAGCCTGTTGGTCTCTGCTCTGTTCCTCTTCATCCTCTCCCAATTTTGGAGTTTTTTTTGCTTTTTGTTTTTAATGAAGAAAAATGAAAACCGCTACAAATACAATACAAATACTTTTCTTCTGCTGAGAAGCATGAACTTTTCTAAGTTGAACAGTGAAGGTTTGAATTTTAGCGCTGACCCCATCACCAAGCTACCATCACCATATGTATGCAAACAGTCACAGGAAACTCTTCTTAAAATACACAGCAGTTTCAAACATTATACAACTACACTAAAGCAAGCAATCATACACAACAGCAGTTATAGACAACGTATATGTGGCACTAGGAGAGGTGTGTCTCTCTGTGTGTGTCTTTGTGTGTGTGCGTGTGCGTGTTGGGCGCTCTAGTTTGTAGCTAGCTATTTGAATAGCTGCTCCTTCCTATAATGTAAGGCATTGTGCTGAAATGTCACTGACCACTAGTTATAAATTAGGTCTCTACTTGATTACTGTGTTACTAAATGGTATGCAATTAGACGTGTCCTCAACATTATACAATTCTGTGAACAAAAATCTACAGAGGGCTTTGTGCTTTCTCTGGATGCAGAGAAAGCGTTTGACTTAATTGAGTGGTCGTTCTTGTTTTACACATTAGAAAAATTTGGTCTTGGCGATAATTTTATAAAATGGGTTAAAGTTATATACAATTAACCTCAAGCCGAAGTGATGACTAATAGGTTAAGATCAGAATGTTTCCCTACATATAGAGGTACAAGACAGGGTTGCCCCTTATCACCGCTCCTATTTGCACTAGTCATCGAGCTACTGGCTGAGATCATCAGAACGGCACCCTTCTATTCATGGCTTACAAGTTGCAGACAGATGTCATAAAATAACTTTGTATGCGGATGATGTGTTGGTTTTTAATGTAACCCTGAGAAATCAGTTCCAGCCCTCATTAGGATGATTAACACGTTTGGCAGATGTTCTAGGTACAGGATTCATTTAAACAAATCAGAGGCCATGCCCTTGGGTAGTCATACGACGATACCTAACACTATGCCACCATTTCCTTTTAAGTGGCGACCCTCTGGTTTCACTTATTTAGGTATTTTTTTTATCACTCCATTTAGTAAGTTGTACAAAGCCATTTTGTTCCATTATTCTGTAAAAATAATACAAGACCTAGAGCGTTGGAACTCACTCCCTGTTTCTTGGCTAGCACGAATAGCCCTGACAAAAATGAATGTGTTACCTAGGTTGCTTTACCCCATCCAAATGATTCCCTTGTCTTCAAAGAGGGTCCTGAAGGATTTGAATAACTGGCTCAGCTCCTTCTTATGGAGTAAGCATAGACCCAGGTTAAAAATGGCGGTATTGCAACCACCAGGTTCTATGGGTGGTTTAGAATTGCCAATCAGAACATATCAGCTGTGTGCCCACTTGAAGTATATATGTTAGTGGGTACAGAACTAAATCTCGATATGGCCATACATTGAATCATCATCAAAATGTAGATTACAAGATAAACTTTTATAAGAATTTTAAGAACATAAGAGATAACTGTACAAATCCCATAATAAATACACTTAAGGCATAGCAGTCAGTTTGTCGCTTATAGAGGGGAGGCTTAAACTAACCTCCATATTTATACCAGTTAAAAACCATGATTTTCTACCAGGGATGTCAGACCTTTCCCTTCCAGCAGTGGCAAGACAAAGGTATAACTAAATTGGGAAACTCACTCTGATACATTTAATGTTGTTGGAACAATTGATAAAATAAAAGCTACCAAAACATTTGTCACAACTAAGGCATTATATTACAAAGAGTACGGCCCTTACTGAACATCCTGAGGTTTCAAATGTAGAGAAAATACTGTTTCAACATACAGGAAAAGTGTCTTAGTTTGCTTTATCATGTGGCTTATCTTGTACTGGTGCAAAGATAATTAAGGGTGTATGTGAGTGGGAAAGAGAACTGTCTCACTATTGGTGAGAAGACATTTGGAGTTAAGCTAACAAAATATCCATCTGTACTCAGATGGAAGCAATCCAGTTAAAAATACATCTCCCAATTGCAGATATTCACCCATCGCTCTCTCCTCTGTGTCTTGAATGTAAAATTGAAAGAGGTACCTTAAGCCATTGCTAATGGTCATGTTTTAAGTTACCAAAACATTGTGAGAATGTTCTAGGTGAAAAGATGTAATATCACCATGCAGGAATGAGCCTTTTGCACTGCAACACCATGCTTGTGGGAAACTCTTACAACCCCTTTCAGGAAGCCCTTTTGGTCTCAATCATGTCCAGTAGAAGGTACTTGGTACAAAAAAGGTGATTTATGATGGCTGTAAAGTAGATGCTGAAGGATGGTTATAATCTAAAGGTTGTGAACATCTAAACTGCAAGTAGATGTAGATGTTTTGCTCCCATGTCTGAATGCAAACTTCCTTTAGACCTGTGACCTCAGACTAAGTTCTAGCTTGTATATAGACACGTAAATAAAAAAATTAAAAGCCTTTTGTTACCTCAAAAAAGGTACACTGCTACATTCTACATGGCTGTTAGCTTCCAAACACATTAGAAAGTGATTTTAAACCCATTTCCTCAGATGGAAATTTTTAAGCATTCGGTAATCTCACCTACAATAAAAAGCAGTGATCACACTTGTACAAACAATCCTTGAGACAAATTAAGAAAGGCTGTCATGACAGCCACATTTTATTTGCGTTTGTTGATGAACAGTTCAGTCATCTGCAGCAGACCTGCAAAAGCAAAGACTTTAGTCAGTCAACTATCAATGAACAACAAACAGATTGAGCAAATGGTGCCTTACCAGAAAGTCCTTTCAGTAGCCACCTTTGGCTGGTGCTTTAGCAGGATAGTTCTGGTTTGAGGTGTCACGTGTGGCTCCTGATACTGACATGTCTACAGGACCAGACTCTCCTGGGGTGTAACGAGTTTTAGTATACATTGCTCTTCCTCGCTGGTACCTTGAGCGAGAGCTGAAGGCGTAGACTGGCTCTAGATCAGACACGTCACTGAAGACCGGCTCAGGGCTTTCATCACCAGCATCAGTGCTGGCAACAAAATCATAAGAGGCGCCCCCTGCAGAACCACTACCTGAGCTAGCATAGCCACCACCATATCCATAGCCACCGCCTAGAGCACCACTGTCATACCCACTGGGCTGAGAAGCTGGATAAGCAGCCTCATATGAGGAGACCACAGGGCTGTTATAGCGCACAGACCTCCAGAAGCCTGGGTCAGCAGCACCTGAACCGTATTCTGTGGAGACACAGGATTCTGTTTTAGCAGTAACTAGCATTCATCACAGGCTGTTTAGAGTAGACTACAGAGCTTTTTAGTGTCTGATTTAAGTGGCTCTTGGCTTACTTTTCCCTGCAGGGACACAGGAGATGCTTCCAATCAGCAGGCATGAAATCCACAACAGCCTAAAAAAATGAGAAAAAAACTTGGTTATGAGTCTTGAGAATTTGGTTACATTTAAGAATACAGTTAATTACTTACCTCATCCTTGTGTAGTTACGTGGATAAACTCAGGTTAGAGTTGAAGCTAATGTGTGGCTTCTTCCCAACAGGCTGTACATCAAAAACGAGATCATGATTAGCACTTAAAATTACAGTCAGTATTGTAGCCCAGACAAAACCAATTTCATACCTACTAACAAAGCCGCAAACCTTCCCAACAGGAGCTCCTCTGTAGTGTCTTCAGGAACTCAGAGCTGCTTTTAAATGATTCTCAATGCTGTGGGGATTGATTGCTCATTGGTAACAGCTGGTGGTAAAGGACATCTGGAGTGTGGGTTAATTAACCTGCACGTTAAGAAGCAAACAATCAAGTGGGCACCTTGAAGAGTCTAGTATTAGCAGATAATTTAGTGTCTGGTTACATTGGTCAGTTCATCCAAATAAGGTGAAAATGTTTATGCAGCCTGGAAAAGAGAAAATGGTTTGGTATTCAGATCAAGTGGCATTGTTATATTAATATTAAATACCATATTAAACACTAATATTTTTTACTTTGGCTTTTGAATGCATTTAATTTAGAAGGTGTAAGATAGAAGTCTTTACTTTGGTAATTAAAAATATTTCATCATTCAGGAGTGCACCAACTATACATCAACTGTTGTGAAAATGAAGTGTTTTTTTAAGTGGGGGAGGGTAAGGTGCCATGGATATGTTACAGCTTATCATTGTATTCCAATTTGATATAACTATGTTTATGACAGTTTTACTGTATTTGTTTGGTTATTTGAATAATGTTTGGTTATATTAACGAGTATTGTGTGACTACCTGTAGCTGACCTGCTCTTCATTGGACGTACCAGTTTTAGCCAGCAGAGGGCAGCAGCCATACAGGGAAGCGTTATAACGGTGCTGTGGTCATCTATACCATCATTTTATTTGTTGCTTGCAGGTGAGTAATCATACATGTGAAAGTACTGACAATACCCTGTTGATATTTGAATTTGTAATGGTCGTGAATGTCCAGGAGTATCCTGCTGGCCTAATACTTAGGGCGTATACCAAATAACTGCAAGGTCCACAGCTCAACTCCCAGCCGAGGGACCCATGTTGCAGGTTATATCGCCCTCTCTCTTTCCCCATTTTCCTGTCTCTACACTGTCTGCCAAATAAAGGCAAAAAGCCTGACAAAAGTGGAAGACTATTAGCATGCTTGACAAAGTTCTTTTAAACTATTTTCGAACTGAATTCAGAAAATAGTCAAATTTTAAGGACCCAGATTTTCAACTAGACAGTTTGTAAGAGTTTGGAATTTTAAATGACAATTTACCACTTTAGTTAATAATCCTAAACTAGTCTACATGCACATTCATAATTGTAAAAAACACTTAGAAACCCTGTTATATTGGATAAAGGTACATTGTTAATGCCCAGTATTTTTCACCTTCAATCTTTATTATAAGTTAAACTCGGGAATCTGTTCCATAGCTACCATCCATACGTGCTTCCTGATCACACCACAAACTTCCACCTTCTGATCTACCAACAGTTTGGTTGTCTGGGTCTCAAGAACAAAACTCTGCGTCATGGAGTGGGAATTAAGCCTCTTGCTCTGCCACACAATGCTTATGGAACAGCCTTCCTAAACATCTCAGGGAAGCACAGACCATAGTTGCTGAAAGAGGCCTAAAAACCCTCTTCAGAAAAGGTTACCCTTAATTCATTAGTTTTTTTAAACATTGTAGGCCTTGGAGAGTCACTGAATGAAGTGCAATACTTATGTTCCTACACAAGTCTTTGGGAAAAGTGCTTTTCGCCGCTCTTACAGCAGTAGGGTGTCCTCTGGTATTTAATGATTCTCATTCTACTGTCTGCCCTGAGTGATAAAAGAAATTTCAGACCGACACCTATGCTGGACATATGCAGTCTGACGCAGACTGTTGCGAATGGCAGGCCTTCATATTGCATTGTCATGAGGCCAACACTACATTTGTCAGTGATGCTGCAGTTGCATCATAATTGTGACCTGGACTGTGATGGTAGAACTGATGAGTGAGAATAACCAAGGTAGCTCTTCAATTGGAAAGATGGACATGGGGACAGTTGTCATGTACCTGCAGGCAGCTTATTAACCCTTCCAAATATTAGAAGTTGTCTATCACAAGTAATGCAATACAGTCAGTACAAGAAACAAGTTCAAAGGTTTGTTAAAAAGCCAGTTTATTAAAGTCAGATTTGCAAGTCAGGAACAGCATGTAGACCTGCAAGGTAAGACATTCAGTAAATAAAGTGCACTGTAAATACTGAGAATATGCATTAGTGAGTTGTACCTTACCACAAGTGGCTCTTAGTAGCCACCTTTGGCTGGTGCTTTAGCAGGATAGTTCTGGTTTGACGCATCACTGGTGGCTCCTGAAACTGGCATGACTACAGGACCAGACTCTCCTGGGGTGTAGCGGGTTTTAGTATACATTGCTCTTCCTTGCTGGTACCTTGACCGAGAGCTGAAGGCGTAGACTGGCTCTAGATCAGACACATCACTGAAGACCGGCTCTGGGCTTTCATCACCAGCATCAGAGCTGGTAACAAAGGCGTAAGAGGCGTCCCCTGCAGAACCACTACCTGAGCTAGCATAGCCACCACCGTATCCATAGCCGCCACCTAGAGCACCACTGTCATACCCACTGGGCTGAGAAGCTGGATAAGCAGCCCCATATGAGGAGACCACAGGGCTGTTATAGCGCACAGACCGCCAGAAGCCTGGGTCAGCAGCACCTGAGCCGTATTCTGTGGAGACACAGGACTCTTTAGCAGTAACTAGCATTCATCACAGGCTGTTTAGAGTAGAATACAGAGCTTTTTAGTGACTGATTTTAGTGGCTCTTGGCTTACTTTTCCCTGCAGGAACAGAGATGCTTCCAATCAGCAGGGCATGAAATCCACAACACCCTGAAAAACAAAAGAAAGAAACTTGGTTTTGAGCCTTGAGACTTTGGCAACATGTAAGAACATATAGTTAATTACTTACCTCATCCTTGTGTAGTTGGGTGGATATAACTTCAGGTCAGAGTTGAAGCTAATGTGTGACTTCTTCCCAACAGGCTGTAAATTAAAAATTAGATCATGATTAGCACCTACAATTACAGTCAGTATAGCCAAGACAAACCCAATTTCATACCTGCTAACAAACCAGCAAACCTTCCTAACAGGAGCTCCTCTGTAGTGTCTCCATGAACAAAGAGCTGCTTTTAAATGATTCTCAATGCTGTCAGGATTGATTGCTCATTAGTAACAGCTTGTGGTAAAGGAGATCTGGAGAGTGGGTTAATTAACCTGCACGTTAAGAAACAAACAATTTACTTAAGTGGGAATCTTGAAGGAAAGGTTTCAATTTAGACAGTAGCCTGTTGGTCTCTGCTCTGTTCGTCTTCATCCTCTCCCAACCTCGGAGTTTGTTTGCTTTTTGTTTTTAATGAAGAAAAATGAAAACCGCTACAAATACTCTATATTTTTCTTAACATCAAATTCTATGAAAAGATAGAAATAAACAATGAATTGATTTTTTGATAGGTATTGTGTATCAAAGCCTGATATATGTTATTCGTCTGTGCCGTAGACCTCCATTATAATCCAAAATCTATTAAAAATACATCAATGTCCCTGAACGTTGCACTGGGTGACATATTCCTTCATTACAATGAAGATACACACTGTAGTTTATTTTGACTCAATCATATATCCACCTTCCTGCTGCCAGAAATACTCGTGGGAACCTTGGTTTGAAACTCACTGTCGTTTCAAACAAACTGGGAAGAAGAAGAAGCTGGATATTTCAGTCATTTATTCATTACTTTTGGTTCACTATTTCAACTGGTTAACCATTGTTGGGATGGGAAGTTTGGCTATTAGCAATAGTGAATCATTTTTGAAGACAGTTATTGAAATTATTAATCATAAAAATCAATAAACGATTAATATGAATCAATAATCACAGGGCACCATCATGAGGTCAGACAGTAATAATCAAACAGTTAATATAATCTCACAAAGGGTTTTCAATTAAAAATGTCACTGCTGAGAAGCATGAACTTTTCTAAGTTGAACAGTGAAGGTTTGAATTTGAGCACTGACCCCATCACCAAGCTACCATCACCATATGTATGCAAACAGTCACAGGAAACTCTTCTTAAAATACACAGCAGTTTCAAACATTATACAACTACAGTAAAGCAAGCATCATACACAACAGCAGTTACAGACAACGTATATGTGGCACTAGGAGAGGTGTGTCTCTCTGTGTGTGTCTTTGTGTGTGTGCGTGTGGGGCACTCTAGTTACATATGTAGCTAGCTATTTGAATAGTTGCTCCTTCCTATATTGTAATATATAATATACTATATCATAAATTAGGTCTCTACTTGATTACTGTGTTACTAAATGGTATGCAATTAGACGTCTCCTCAATATTATACAATTCTGTGAACAAAAATCTATAGAGGGCATTCTGCTTTCTCTGGATGCAGAGAAAGCGTTTGACTGAATTGAGTGGTTGTTCTTGTTTAACACATTAGAAAAATTTGGTCTTGGCGATAATTTTATAAAATTGGTTAAAGTTATATCCAATAAACCTCAAGCCGAAGTGATGACTAATAGGTTAAGATCAGAATGTTTCCCTACATATCGAGGTACAAGACAGGGTTGCCCCTTATCACCGCTCCTATTTGCACTGGCCATCAAGCTACTGGCTGAGATCATCAGAATGGCACCCTTCTATTCATGGCTTACAAGTCGCAGACAGCTGTCATAAAATAACTTTGTATGCGGATGATGTGTTGGTTTTTCTATGTTACCCTGAGACATCAGTTCCAGCTCTCATTAGGATGATTAACACATTTGGTAGATTTTCTAGGTACAGGATTCATTTAAATAAATCAGAGGCCATGCCCCTGGATAGTCATACGATGATACCTAACACTATGCCACCATTTCCTTTTAAGTGGCGACCCTCTGGTTTCACTTATTTAGGTATTTTTTATCATTCCATCATTTAGTAAGTTGTACAAAGCCAATTTTGTTCCATTATTTGGTAAAAAATAATACAAGACCTAGAGCGTTGAAACTCACTCCCTGTTTCTTGGCTAGCACGAATAGCCCTGATAAAAATGTATGTGTTACCCAGGTTACTTTACCCCATCCAAATGGTTCCCTTGTTGTCTTCAAAGAGGGTCCTAAAGGATTTGAATAATTGGCTCAGCTCATTTTTAACCTGGTGTAGAGCCAGGTTAAAAGTGGCGGTATTGCAACCGCCAGGTTCTATGGGGGGTTTAGATTTGCCAAACATTAGAACATATCAGCTGTGTGCCCACTTGAAGTATATATGTTGGTGGGTACAGAACAAAATCTCCTTGATTTGGCCATACATTGAATATTCATTGAAATATAGATTACAAGATCAACTATTTTATAAAAAATTTAAGAACATAAGAGATAACTGTATAAATCCCATAATAATAAATACACTTAAGGCAGTCATTTTGTCGCTTATAGAGGGGAGGCTCAAACTAACCTCCATATTTACTCCAACAGTTAAAAACCCTGATTTTCTACCAGGGATGTCAGACCTTTACCTTCCAGCAGTGGCAAGACAAAGGTATAACTAAATTGGGAAACTTATTCTCAGATCAGTTTAATGTCGTTGGAACAATTGATGAAAAAAAAAAAACGCTACCAAAACAAGATTTTTTTCCACTTCTTAAAAATAAGGCATTACATCACTAAGAGTACGACCCTTACTGAACATCCTGAGGTTTCAGATGTAGAGCAAATACTGTTTCACACAGGAAAAGTGTCTTAGTTTGCTTTATCATGTGGCTTATCTTGTACTGGTGCACAGAGAATTGAGGGTGTATGGCAGAGGGAACTGTCTCACTATTGGTGAGAAGACGTGGGAGGACATTTGGAGTTACGCTAACAAAATATCCATCTGTACTCGGACAAAAGCAATCCAGTTAAAAATATAGATTACATATCTCCCAATCGCAGACATTCACCCACTGTCTTGATAGATTTTAATTATGCAGCCCATACATCAATGGAGAGAGTAGACAGGAGTCCAGGATGTCTTGCATTGAAAAGGTTTATTTTCTTGGCCAAGGAGAAGTGAATGAATGATCAGTACATGTTCTGATGCTCCCTTCAATTCTGAAGTTTCTCTCCTCCGGGGATAGACTTTAAACCACACAGATAATGCCTAAGGTTGAGCCATGCCCAAATCCAACACAACTACAATATACAGTATTAGTCTACTGGTCTATAGACAAAACACTGCTTAGACCTCACTCAGGCATTTGTCCTACATCCAACACTATATCAAACCTGTGACTCCAGTTACCTTTACCCCATTCAGGGAAAACAGTCAAACACATATGACCTTGGCCGCTATAGCAACACTATCAGAATGCCTCCTGTTTTCCCCAAAAGGAGCCGACTCACTGCTCACCACTATCTCAAGGGGAGAGAGTGTCTAAACCCAATATTTGGTGTGGCCTTACTATGACCGCAAAGCCTAGTTTGACCCAGTGCATATTAGTTATGGAAAATTCCCTAACAGCTCTCTCCTCTGTGTCTTGAATGTAAAATTGAAAGAGGTACCTTAACCCATTGCTAATGGTCATGTTATAAGTTACAGAATATTGTGAGAATGTTCTAGGTGAAAAGAGCCATGTAATACCATGCAGGAATGAGCCTTCTGCACTGCAACACCATGCTTGTGGGAAACTCTTACAACCCCTTTCAGGAAGGCCTTTGTCTCAATCTTCATGTCCAGTAGAAGCTACTTGATACAAAAAAGGTGATTAATGATGGCTGTAAACTAGATGCTGAAGGATGGTTATAATCTAAAGGTTGTGAACATGTAGAGCTGCAAACATGTTCAACTGTAGACGTTTTGCTCCCATGTCTGAAAGCAAACTTCCTTTAGACCTGTGACCTCAGACTAAGTTCTAGCTTGTATATAGACAAGTTTAATAAAAATGTTTAAAAAAAGCCATTGTTACCTCAAAAAGGTACACTGCTACATTCGACATGGCCATTAGCTTCCAAACACATTAGAAAGTGATTTTAAACCCATGTCCTCGATGGAAATTTAAGCATTCGGTAATCTCACCTACAATAAAAAGCAGTGATCATACTTGTACAAACACTTCAGACAAAAGTTAAGAACGGCTGTCATGAAGGCCACATTTTATTTGCGTTTGTTGATGAACAGTTCAGTCATCTGGAGCAGACCTGTAAAAGCAGAGACTTTAGTCAGTCAACTATCAATGAACAACAAACAGATTGAGCAAATGGTGCCTTACCAGAAAGTCCTTTCAGTAGCCACCTTTGGCTGGTGCTTTAGCAGGATAGTTCTGGTTTGAGGTTTTACTGGCGTCTCCTGATACTGACATGACTACAGGACCAGGCTCTCCTGGGTTGTAGCGAGTTTTAGTATACATTGCTCTTCCTCGCTGGTACCTTGACCTAGAGTTGAAGGCGTAGACTGGCTCCAGATCAGACACGTCACTGAAGACAGGCTCTGGGCTTTCATCACCAGAGCTGGTAACAAAGGCGTAAGAGGCGTCCCCTGCATAACCACTACCTGAGCTAGCATAGCCACCATATCCATAGCCGCCACCTAGAGCACCACTGTCATACCCACTGGGCTGAGAAGCTGGATAAGCAGCCCCATATGAGGAGACCACAGGGCTGTTATAGCGCACAGACCGCCAGAAGCCTGGGTCAGCAGCACCTGAGCCAGCAGCACCTGAGCCGTATTCTGTGGAGACACAGGATTCGGTTTTAGCAGTAACTATCATTCATCACAGGCTGTTTAGAGTAGACTACAGAGCTTCTTAGTGTCTGATTTTAGTGGTTCTTGGCTTACTTTTCCCTGCAGAAACACAGGAGATGCTTCCAATCAGCAGGCATGAAATCCACAACATCCTGAAAAACAAAACAAAGAAACTTGGTTTGGAGCCTTGAGATTTTGGCAACATGTAAGAACATATAGTTAATTACTTACCTCATCCTTGTGTAGTTGGGTGGATATAACTTCAGGTCAGAGTTGAAGCTAATGTGTGACTTCTTCCCAACAGGCTGTACATTAAACATTAGATCATGATTAGCACCTACAATTACAGTCAGTATAGCCAAGACAAAACCAATTTCATACCTGCTAACAAACCAGCAAACCTTCCTGACAGGAGCACCTCTGTAGTGTCTCCATGAACAAAGAGCTGCTTTTAAATGATTCTCAATGCTGTGAGGATTGATTGCTCATTAGTAACAGCTTGTATTAAAGGAGATCTGGAGAGTGGGTTAATTAACCTGCACGTTAAGAAACAAACAATTAACTTAAGTGGGAATCTTGAAGGAAAGGTTTCAATTTAGACAGTAGCCTGTTGGTCTCTGCTCTGTTCCTCTTCATCCTCTCCCAATTTTGGAGTTTTTTTTGCTTTTTGTTTTTAATGAAGAAAAATGAAAACCGCTACAAATACAATACAAATACTTTTCTTCTGCTGAGAAGCATGAACTTTTCTAAGTTGAACAGTGAAGGTTTGAATTTGTGCACTGACCCCATCACCAAGCTACCATCACCATATGTATGCAAACAGTCACAGGAAACTCCTCTCAAAATGCACAGCAGTTTCAAACATTATACAACTGCACTAAAGCAAGCAATCATACAAAACAGCAGTTATAGACAACGTATATGTGGCACTAGGAGAGGTGTGTCTCTCTGTGTGTGTCTTTGTGTGTGTGCGTGTGGGGCACTATAGTTACATATGTAGCTAGCTATTTGAATAGCTGCTCCTTACTATATTGTAATATATAATATACTATATCATAAATTAGGTCTCTACTTGATTACTGTGTTACTAAATGGTATGCAATTAGACATCTCCTCAATATTATACAATTCTGTGAACAAAAATCTATAGAGGGCCTTGTGCTCTCTCTGGATGCAGAGAAAGCGTTTGACTGAATTGAGTGGTCGTTCTTGTTTTACACATTAGAAAAATTTGGTCTTGGCGATGATTTTATAAAATGGGTTAAAGTTATATACAATAAACCTCAGGCCGCAGTGAGGACTAATAGGTTAAGATCAGAATGTTTCCCTACATATAGAGGTACAAGACAGGGTTGCCCCTTATCAACGCTCCTATTTGCACTGGTCATCGAGCTACTGGCTGAGATCATCAGAACGGCACCCTTCTATTCATGGCTTACAAGTTGCAGACAGATGTCATAAAATAACTTTGTATGCGGATGATGTGTTGTTTTTTTTATGTAACCCTGAGACATCAGTTCCAGCTGTCATTAGGATGATTAACACATTTGGTAGATTTTCTAGGTACAGGATTCATTTAAACAAATCAGAGGCCATGCCCCTGGGTAGTCATACGACGATACCTAACACTATGCCACCATTTCCTTTTAAGTGGCGACCCTCTTGTTTCACTTATTTAGGTATTTTTTTTATCACTCCATTTAGTAAGTTGTACAAAGCCAATTTTGTTCCATTATTCGGTAAAAATAATACAAGACCTAGAGCGTTGGAACTCACTCCCTGTTTCTTGGCTAGCACAAATAGCCCTGATAAAAATGAATGTGTTACCCAGGTTGCTTTACCCCATCCAAATGATTCCCTTGTCTTCAAAGAGGGTCCTAAAGGATTTGAATAACTGGCTCAGCTCCTTATGGAGTAAGCGTAGACCCAGGTTAAAAATGGCGGTATAGCAACCACCAGGTTCTATGGGTGGTTTAGAATTTCATTAAGACCATATCAGCTGTGTGCCCACTTGAAGTATATATGTTAGTGGGTAGAGAACAATCTCGATATGGCCATGCATTGAATCATCTTTATCAAAATGTAGATTACAAGATCAACTATTTTATAAGAATTTTAAGAACATAAGAGATAACTGTACAAATCCCATAATAAATACACTTAAGGCATAGCAGTCAGTTTGTCGCTTATAGAGGGGAGGCTTAAACTAACCTCCATATTTACTCCAACAGTTAAAAACACAGATTTTCTACCAGGTGTATGTGAGTGGGAGAGGGAACTGTCTCACTGTTGGTGAGAAGACATTTGGAGTTAAGCTAACAAAATATCCATCTGTACTCAGAACAAAGCAATCCAGTTAAAAATACATCTCCCAATCGCAGACAGTCCCCCATCGCTCTCTCCTCTGTGTCTTGAATGTACAATTGAAAGAGGTACCTTAAGCCATTGCTAATGGTCATGTTTTAAGTTACCGAAATATTGTGAGAATGTTCTAGGTGAAAAAATGTAATATCACCATGCAGGAATGAGCCTTTTGCTCTGCAACACCATGCTTGTGGGAAACTCTTACAACCCCTTTCAGGAAGGCCTTTTGGTCTCAATCATGTCCAGTAGAAGTTACTTGGTACAAAAAAGGTGATTTATGATGGCTGTAAAGTAGATGCTGAAGGATGGTTATAATCTAAAGGTTGTGAACATGTAGAGCTGCAAGCATGTACAACTGTAGATGTTTTGCTCCCATGTGTGAATGCAAACTTCCTTTAGACCTGTGACCTCAGTCTAAGTGCTAGCTTAGATATAGACAAGTAAATTGAATTAAAAAAGCCTTTTGTTACCTCAAAAAGGTACACTGCTACATTCTACATGGCCGTTAGCGTCCAAACACATTAGAAAGTGATTTTAAACCCATTTCCTCAGATGGTAATTTTTAAGCATTCGGTAATCTCACCTACAATAAAAAGCAGTGATCACACTTGTACAAACAACCCTTGAGACAAGAATTAAGAACAGCTGTCATGACAGCCACATTTTATTTGCGTTTGTTGATGAACAGTTCAGTCATCTGGAGCAGACCTGCAAAAGCAAAGACTTTAGTCAGTCAACTATCAATGAACAACAAACAGATTGAGCAAATGGTGCCTTACCAGAAAGTCCTTTCAGTAGCCACCTTTGGCTGGTGCTTTAGCAGGATAGTTCTGGTTTGAGGTTTTACTGGCGTCTCCTGATACTGACATGACTACAGGACCAGGCTCTCCTGGGGTGTAGCGAGTTTTAGTATACATTGCTCTTCCTCGCTGGTACCTTGAGCGAGAGCTGAAGGCGTAGACTGGCTCCAGATCAGACACGTCACTGAAGACAGGCTCTGGGCTTTCGTCACCAGCATCAGTGCTGGCAACGAAATCATAAGTGGCGCCCCCTGCAGAACCACTACCTGAGCTAGCATAGCCACCACCATATCCATAGCCGTCACCTAGAGCACCACTGTCATACCCACTGGGCTGAGAAGCTGGATAAGCAGCCCCATATGAGGAGACCACAGGGCTGTTATAGCTCACAGACCGCCAGAAGCCTGGGTCAGCAGCACCTGAGCCAGCAGCACCTGAGCCGTATTCTGTGGAGAAACAGGATTCTGTTTTAGCAGTAACTAGCATTCATCACAGGCTGTTTAGAGTAGAATACAGAGCTTTTTAGAGTCTGATTTCAGTGGCTCTTTGCTTACTTTTCCCTGCAGGGACACAGGAGATGCTTCCAATCAGCAGGCATGAAATCCACAACAGCCTAAAAAATGAGAAAGAAACTTGGTTATGACTCTAGAGAATTTGGTTACATTTAAGAATACAGTTAATTACTTACCTCATCCTTGTATAGTTACGTGGATAAACTCAGGTTAGAGTTGAAGCTAATGTGTGGCTTCTTCCCAACAGGCTGTAAATTAAAAATGAGATCATGATTAGCACTTAAAATTACAGTCAGTATTGTAGCCCAGACAAAACCAATTTCATACCTACTAACAAAGCCGCAAACCTTCCTAACAGGAGATCCTCTGTAGTGTCTCCATGAATTCAGAGCTGCTTTTAAATGATTCTCAATGCTGTGGGGATTGATTGCTCATTAGTAACAGCTGGTGGTAAAGGAGATCTGGAGAGTGGGTTAATTAACCTGCACGTTAAGAAGCAAACAATCAAGTGGGCACCTTGAAGAGTCTAGTGTTGGCAGATAATTTAGTGTCTGGTTACATTGGTCAGTTCATCCAAATAAGGTGAAAATGTTCATGGAGCCTGGAAAAAAGAAAATGGGTTGGTATTCAGATCAAGTGGCATTGTTATATTAATATTAAATACCATATTAAACACTTATAGTTTGTACTTTGGCTTTTGAATGCATTTAATTTAAAAGGTGTAAGATAGAAGTCTTTACTTTGGTAATTAAAAATATTTCATTATTCAGGAGTGCACCAACTATACATCAACTGTTGTGAAAATGAAGTGTTTTTTTAAGTGGGGGAGGGTAAGGTGCCATGGATGTGTTACAGCTTAT
The DNA here is from genome assembly GCF_963691925.1 of Scomber scombrus. Taxonomy (NCBI): domain Eukaryota; kingdom Metazoa; phylum Chordata; class Actinopteri; order Scombriformes; family Scombridae; genus Scomber; species Scomber scombrus. The sequence continues at coordinate 30,653,107 of NC_084975.1, read as the reverse complement.
CATTGTATCCCAATTTGATATAAATATGTTTATGACACAGTTTTACTGTATTTGTTTGGTTATTTGAATAATGTTTGGTTATATTAACAAGTATTGTGTGACTACCTGCAAGCTGACCTGCTCTTCATTGGACGTACCAGTTTTAGCCAGCAGAGGGCAGCAGCCATACAGGGAAGCGTTACAACAGGGCTGTGGTCATCTATACCATCAGTGGCGTGCACAGACATTTTGGGGCGCAGGTGCTCAGTGAAAAATAAGGGCAATTTGTGCGGCATGTGGAACTGCCAGCTGCCTTATTATAGCGGTGTGAGATTTAAAAAAGACAACAAAAAAAAAAAAACATCACAGGCACATGTTGAATGTAATTGCATATTTATTTATGTCAATATGTTAATAAAATTACTTGACCTTTAAAATTGGACTATATCACTGATCAGTCAATCACTGTTGTCTTATTTCTCTGGAATACACACACATGGAGAGGTTTTTAGCAAGTTAGGCAGCTACAATGATAGATCAGTGTACTGGTTGCACATTAAGAAAAATATGTTTTTTCCCATCAGAACAAAAGAAGTGTACAAAGTGTCATTTTAGATGATCATGTCAACATGGGCCACATACAGTACACTGTTAAAAAAAACAACCAAAAAACCCCCGAACATTCAAAAGGGCACTTGCTAGGTCCAGAGGGCAAAGGGCAGGTGCTATAGCACCACCTAGTGTCTATCTGTGCACACCACTGTATACCATCATTTTATTTGTTGCTTGCAGGTGAGTAATCATACATGTCAAAGTATTGACAATACCTTGTTGATAATTTGTAATGGTCGTGAACGTCCAGGAGTATCCTGCTGGCCTAATGCTTAGGGCATATACCAAATAACTGCAAGATCCACAGCTCAACTCCCAGCCGAGGGACCCATGTTGCAGGTTATATCGCCCTCTCTCTTTCCCCATTTTCCTGTCTCTACACTGTCTGCCAAATAAAGGCAAAAAGCCTGACAAAAGTGGAAGACTTGACAAAGTTCTTTTAAACTATTTTTGAACTGAATTCAGCAAATAGTCAAATGTTAAGGACCCAGCTTTTCAACTAGACAGTCTGTAAGTTTGGAATTCTAAATAATTTACCACTTTAGTTAATAATCCTAAACTAGTCTACATGCACATTCATAATTGTAAAAACCACTTAGAAACCCTGTTATATTGGATAAAGGTACATTGTTAATGCCCAGCATTTTTTTCACCTTCAATCTTTATTATAAGTCAAACTCAGGAATCTATTCCATAGCTACCATCCATATGTGCTTCCTGATCACACCAAAAACTTCCACCTTCAGATCTACCAACAGTTTGGTTGTCTGGGTCTCAAGAACAAAACTCTGCATCATGGAGTGGGAATTAAGCCTCTTGCTTTGCCACACAATGCTTATGGAACAGCCTTCCTAAACAATTAGGGGAAGCACAGACCATAGTTGCTGAAAGAAGCCTAAAAACCCTCTTCAGAAAAGGTTAATCTTAATTCATTTGTTTTTTTAAACACTGTAGGCCTTGGAGAGTCACTAAATGAAGTGCAATACTTATGTTCCTACACAAATCTTTGGGAATAGTGCTTTTCGCTGCTCTTACAGCAGTAGGTTGTGTCCTCAGGGCAGACAGTAGAATGAGAATCATTAAATGCCAGAGTGATAAGTAAAGAAAAATTTCAGACTGCTGCCAATGGCAGGCCTTCATATTGCAGCATTGTCATGAGGCCAACACTACATTTGTCAGTGATGCTTCAGTTGCATCATAATTGTGACCTGGACTGTGATGGTAGAACTGATGAGTGAAAATAACCAAGGTAGCTCTTAAATTGGAAAGATGGACAGTTGTCATGTACCTGCAGGCAGCTTATTAACCCTTCCAAATATTAGAAGTTGTCTGTCAAAAGTAATGCAATACAGTCAGTACAAGAAACAAGTTCAAAGGTTTGTTAAAAAGCCAGTTTATTAAAGTCAGATTTGCAAGTCAGGAACAGCATGTAGACCTGCAAGTTAAGAAACTCAGTAAATAAAGTGCACTGTAAATACTGAGAATATGCATTAGTGAGTTGTACCTTACCACAAGTGGCTCTTAGTAGCCACCTTTGGCTGGTGCTTTAGCAGGATAGTTCTGGTTTGACACTTCACTCGTGGCTCCTGAAACTGGCATGACTACAGGACCAGACTCTCCTGGGGTGTAGCGGGTTTTAGTATACATTGCTCTTCCTTGCTGGTACCTTGAGCGAGAGCTGAAGGCGTAGACTGGCTCCAGATCAGACACGTCACTGAAGACCGGCTCAGGGCTTTCATCACCAGCATCAGAGCTGGTAACAAAGGCGTAAGAGGCGTCCCCTGCAGAACCACTACCTGTGCTAGCATAGCCACCATATCCGTAGCCGCCACCTAGAGCACCACTGTCATACCCACTGGGCTGAGAAGCTGGATAAGCAGCCCCATATGAGGAGACCACAGGGCTGTTATAGCGCACAGACCGCCAGAAGCCTGGGTCAGCAGCACCTGAGCCAGCAGCACCTGAGCCGTATTCTGTGGAGACACAGGATTCGGTTTTAGCAGTAACTATCATTCATCACAGGCTGTTTAGAGTAGACTACAGAGCTTCTTAGTGTCTGATTTTAGTGGTTCTTGGCTTACTTTTCCCTGCAGAAACACAGGAGATGCTTCCAATCAGCAGGCATGAAATCCACAACATCCTGAAAAACAAAACAAAGAAACTTGGTTTGGAGCCTTGAGATTTTGGCAACATGTAAGAACATATAGTTAATTACTTACCTCATCCTTGTGTAGTTGGGTGGATATAACTTCAGGTCAGAGTTGAAGCTAATGTGTGACTTCTTCCCAACAGGCTGTACATTAAACATTAGATCATGATTAGCACCTACAATTACAGTCAGTATAGCCAAGACAAAACCAATTTCATACCTGCTAACAAACCAGCAAACCTTCCTGACAGGAGCACCTCTGTAGTGTCTCCATGAACAAAGAGCTGCTTTTAAATGATTCTCAATGCTGTGAGGATTGATTGCTCATTAGTAACAGCTTGTATTAAAGGAGATCTGGAGAGTGGGTTAATTAACCTGCACGTTAAGAAACAAACAATTAACTTAAGTGGGAATCTTGAAGGAAAGGTTTCAATTTAGACAGTAGCCTGTTGGTCTCTGCTCTGTTCCTCTTCATCCTCTCCCAATTTTGGAGTTTTTTTTGCTTTTTGTTTTTAATGAAGAAAAATGAAAACCGCTACAAATACAATACAAATACTTTTCTTCTGCTGAGAAGCATGAACTTTTCTAAGTTGAACAGTGAAGGTTTGAATTTGTGCACTGACCCCATCACCAAGCTACCATCACCATATGTATGCAAACAGTCACAGGAAACTCCTCTCAAAATGCACAGCAGTTTCAAACATTATACAACTACACTAAAGCAAGCAATCATACAAAACAGCAGTTATAGTCAACGTATATGTGGCACTAGGAGAGGTGTGTCTCTCTGTGTGTGTCTTTGTGTGTGTGCGTGTGGGGCACTATAGTTACATATGTAGCTAGCTATTTGAATAGCTGCTCCTTACTATATTGTAATATATAATATACTATATCATAAATTAGGTCTCTACTTGATTACTGTGTTACTAAATGGTATGCAATTAGACGTCTCCTCAATATTATACAATTCTGTGAACAAAAATCTATAGAGGGCCTTGTGCTCTCTCTGGATGCAGAGAAAGCGTTAGACTGAATTGAGTGGTCGTTCTTGTTTTACACATTAGAAAAATTTGGTCTTGGCGATGATTTTATAAAATGGGTTAAAGTTATATACAATAAACCTCAGGCCGCAGTGAGGACTAATAGGTTAAGATCAGAATGTTTCCCTACATATAGAGGTACAAGACAGGGTTGCCCCTTATCACCGCTCCTATTTGCACTGGTCATCGAGCTACTGGCTGAGATCATCAGAACGGCACCCTTCTATTCATGGCTTACAAGTTGCAGACAGATGTCATAAAATAACTTTGTATGCGGATGATGTGTTGTTTTTTTTATGTAACCCTGAGACATCAGTTCCAGCTCTCATTAGGATGATTAACACATTTGGTAGATTTTCTAGGTACAGGATTCATTTAAACAAATCAGAGGCCATGCCCCTGGGTAGTCATACGACGATACCTAACACTATGCCACCATTTCCTTTTAAGTGGCGACCCTCTTGTTTCACTTATTTAGGTATTTTTTTTATCACTCAATTTAGTAAGTTGTACAAAGCCAATTTTGTTCCATTATTCTGTAAAAATAATACAAGACCTAGAGCGTTGGAACTCACTCCCTGTTTCTTGGCTAGCACGAATAGCCCTGATAAAAATGAATGTGTTACCCAGGTTGCTTTACCCCATCCAAATGATTCCCTTGTCTTCAAAGAGGGTCCTAAAGGATTTGAATAACTGGCTCAGCTCCTTACGGAGTAAGCGTAGACCCAGGTTAAAAATGGCGGTATAGCAACCACCAGGTTCTATGGGTGGTTTAGAATTTCATTAAGACCATATCAGCTGTGTGCCCACTTGAAGTATAAATGTTAGTGGGTAGAGAACAAAATCTCGATATGGCCATGCATTGAATCATCTTTATCAAAATGTAGATTACAAGATCAACTATTTTAAGAACATAAGAGATAACTGTACAAATCCCATAATAAATACACTTAAGGCATAGCAGTCAGTTTGTCGCTTATAGAGGGGAGGCTTAAACTAACCTCCATATTTACTCCAACAGTTAAAAACCCAGATTTTCTACCAGGTGTATGTGAGTGGGAGAGGGAACTGTCTCACTGTTGGTGAGAAGACATTTGGAGTTAAGCTAACAAAATATCCATCTGTACTCAGAACAAAGCAATCCAGTTAAAAATACATCTCCCAATCGCAGACAGTCCCCCATCGCTCTCTCCTCTGTGTCTTGAATGTACAATTGAAAGAGGTACCTTAAGACATTGCTAATGGTCATGTTTTAAGTTAGCGAAATATTGTGAGAATGTTCTAGGTGAAAAGATGTAATATCACCATGCAGGAATGAGCCTTTTGCTCTGCAACACCATGCTTGTGGGAAACTCTTACAACCCCTTTCAGGAAGGCCTTTTGGTCTCAATCATGTCCAGTAGAAGTTACTTGGTACAAAAAAAGTGATTTATGATGGCTGTAAAGTAGATGCTGAAGGATGGTTATAATCTAAAGGTTGTGAACATGTAGAGCTGCAAGCATGTTCAACTGTAGACGTTTTGCTCCCATGTCTGAAAGCAAACTTCCTTTAGACCTGTGACCTCAGACTAAGTTCTAGCTTGTATATAGACAAGTTTAATAAAAATGTTTAAAAAAAAGCCATTGTTACCTCAAAAAGGTACACTGCTACATTCGACATGGCCATTAGCTTCCAAACACATTAGAAAGTGATTTTAAACCCATGTCCTCGATGGAAATTTAAGCATTCGGTAATCTCACCTACAATAAAAAGTGATCATACTTGTACAAACACTTCAGACAAAAGTTAAGAAAGGCTGTCATGAAGGCCACATTTTATTTGCGTTTGTTGATGAACAGTTCAGTCATCTGGAGCAGACCTGCAAAAGCATAGACTTTAGTCACTCAACTATCAATGAACAACAAACAGATTGAGCAAATGGTGCCTTACCAGAAAGTCCTTTCAGTAGCCACCTTTGGCTGGTGCTTTAGCAGGATAGTTCTGGTTTGAGGTTTTACTGGCGTCTCCTGATACTGACATGTCTACAGGACCAGGCTCTCCTGGGGTGTAGCGAGTTTTAGTATACATTGCTCTTCCTCGCTGGTACCGTGACCTAGAGTTGAAGGCGTAGACTGGCTCCAGATCAGACACGTCACTGAAGACAGGCTCTGGGCTTTCATCACCAGCATCAGAGCTGGTAACAAAGGCGTAAGAGGCGTCCCCTGCAGAACCACTACCTGAGCTAGCATAGCCACCATATCCATAGCCGCCACCTAGAGCACCACTGTCATACCCACTGGGCTGAGAAGCTGGATAAGCAGCCCCATATGAGGAGACCACAGGGCTGTTATAGCGCACAGACCGCCAGAAGCCTGGGTCAGCAGCACCTGAGCCAGCAGCACCTGAGCCGTATTCTGTGGAGACACAGGATTCGGTTTTAGCAGTAACTATCATTCATCACAGGCTGTTTAGAGTAGACTACAGAGCTTCTTAGTGTCTGATTTCAGTGGCTCTTGGCTTACTTTTCCCTGCAGAAACACAGGAGATGCTTCCAATCAGCAGGCATGAAATCCACAACAGCCTAAAAAATGAGAAAAAAACTTGGTTATGACTCTAGAGAATTTGGTTACATTTAAGAATACAGTTAATTACTTACCTCATCCTTGTGTAGTTACGTGTATAAACTCAGGTTAGAGTTGAAGCTAATGTGTGGCTTCTTCCCAACAGGCTGTACATTAAAAATGAGATCATGATTAGCACTTAAAATTACAGTCAGTATTGTAGCCCAGACAAAACCAATTTCATACCTGCTAACAAAGCCGCAAACCTTCCCAACAGGAGCTCCTCTGTAGTGTCTCCATGAACTCAGAGCTGCTTTTAAATGATTCTCAATGCTGTGGGGATTGATTGCTCATTAGTAACAGCTGGTGGTAAAGGACATCTGGAGTGTGGGTTAATTAACCTGCACGTTAAGAAGCAAACAATCAAGTGGGCACCTTGAAGAGTCTAGTATTAGCAGATAATTTAGTGTCTGGTTACAGTGGCCAGTTCATCCAAATAAGGTGAAAATGTTTATGGAGCCTGGAAAAAAGAAAATGGGTTGGTATTCAGATCAAGTGGCATTGTTATATTAATATTAAATACCATATTAAACACTAATATTTTTTACTTTGGCTTTTGAATGCATTTAATTTAGAAGGTGTAAGATAGAAGTCTTTACTTTGGTAATTAAAAATATTTCGTCATTCAGGAGTGCACCAACTATACATCAACTGTTGTGAAAATGAAGTGTTTTTTTAAGTGGGGGAGGGTAAGGTGCCATGGATGTGTTACAGCTTATCATTGTATTCCAATTTGATATAACTATGTTTATGACACAGTTTTACTGTATTTGTTTGGTTATTTGAATAATGTTTGGTTATATTAACAAGTATTGTGTGACTACCTGTAGCTGACCTGCTCTTCATTGGACGTACCACTTTTAGCCAGCAGAGGGCAGCAGCCATACAGGGAAGCGTTATAACGGTGCTGTGGTCATCTATACCATCATTTTATTTGTTGCTTGCAGGTGAGTAATCATACATGTGAAAGTACTGACAATACCCTGTTGATATTTGAATTTGTAATGGTCGTGAATGTCCAGGAGTATCCTGCTGGCCTAATGCTTAGGGCGCATACCAAATAACTGCAAGGTCCACAGCTCAACTCCCAGCCGAGGGACCCATGTTGCAGGTTATATCGCCCTCTCTCTTTCCCCATTTTCCTGTCTCTACACTGTCTGCCAAATAAAGGCAAAAAGCCTGACAAAAGTGGAAGACTATTAGCATGCTTGACAAAGTTCTTTTAAACTATTTTTGAACTGAATTCAGCAAATAGTCAAATGTTAAGGACCCAGATTTTCAACTAGACAGTTTGTAAGAGTTTGGAATTTTAAATAATTTACCACTTTAGTTAATAATCCTAAACTAGTCTACATGCACATTCATAATTGTAAAAAACACTTAGAAACCCTGTTATATTGGATAAAGGTACATTGTTAATGCCCAGCATTTTTCACCTTCAATCTTTATTATAAGTTATAAACTCAGGAATCTGTTCCATAGCTACCATCCATACGTGCTTCCTGATCACACCACAAACTTCCACCTTCAGATCTACCAACAGTTTGGTTGTCTGAGTCTCAAGAACAAAACTCTGCATCATGGAGTGGGAATTAAGCCTCTTGCTCTGTCACACAATGCTTATGGAACAGCCTTCCTAAACATCTCAGGGAAGCACAGACCATAGTTGCTGAAAGAGGCCTAAAAACCCTCTTCAGAAAAGGTTAATCTTAATTCATTTGTTTTTTTAAACACTGTAGGCCTTGGAGAGTCACTGAATGAAGTGCAATACTTATGTTCCTACACAAATCTTTGGGAAAAGTGCTTTTCGCTGCTCTTACAGCAGTAGGTTGTGTCCTCTGCCATTTAATGATTCTCATGCTACTGTCTGCCCTGAGTGATAAAAGAAATTTCAGACCGACACCTATGCTGGACATATTCAGTCTGACCCAGACTGCTGCGAATGGCAGGCCTTCATATTGCAGCATTGTCATGAGGCCAACACTACATTTGTCAGTGATGCTGCAGGTGCATCATAATTGTGACCTGGACTGTGATGTAGAACTGATGAGTGAGAATAACCAAGGTAGCTCTTAAATTGGAAAGATGGACAGTTGTCATGTACCTGCAGGCAGCTTATTAAACCTTCCAAATATTAGAATTTGTCTATCAAAAGGAATGCAATACAGTCAGTACAAGAAACAAGTTCAAAGGTTTGTTAAAAAGCCAGTTTATTAAAGTCAGATTTGCAAGTCAGGAACAGCATGTAGACCTGCAAGTTAAGAAATTCAGTAAATAAAGTGCACTGTAAATACTGAGAATATGCATTAGTGAGTTGTACCTTACCACAAGTGGCTCTTAGTAGCCACCTTTGGCTGGTGCTTTAGCAGGATAGTTCTGGTTTGACACTTCACTGGTGGCTCCTGATACTGGCATGACTACAGGACCAGACTCTCCTGGGGTGTAGCGGGTTTTAGTATACATTGCTCTTCCTTGCTGGTACCTTGAGCGAGAGCTGAAGGCGTAGACTGGCTCTAGATCAGACACATCACTGAAGACCAGCTCTGGGCTTTCATCACCAGCATCAGAGCTGGTAATAAAGGCGTAAGAGGCATCCCCTGCAGAACCACTACCTGAGCTAGCATAGCCACCACCATATCCATAGCCACCACCATATCCATAGCCGCCACCTAGAGCACCACTGTCATACCCACTGGGCTGAGAAGCTGGATAAGCAGCCCCATATGAGGAGACCACAGGGCTGTTATAGCGCACAGACCGCCAGAAGCCTGGGTCAGCAGCACCTGAGCCAGCAGCACCTGAGCCGTATTCTGTGGAGACACAGGACTCTGTTTTAGCAGTAACTAGCATTCATCACAGGCTGATAGAGTAGACTAAAGAGCTTTTTAGTGTCTGATTTCAGTGGTTTTGTCTTACTTTTCCCTGCAGGGACACAGGAGATGCTTCCAATCAGCAGGCATGAAATCCACAACACCCTGAAAAACAAAAGAAAGAAACTTGGTTTTTAGCCTTGAGACTTTGGCAACATCTAAGAACATATAGTTAATTACTTACCTCATCCTTGTGTAGTTGGATATAACTTCAGGTCAGAGTTGAAGCTAATGTGTGACTTCTTCCCAACAGGCTGTAAATTAAAAATGAGATCATGATTAGCACCTACAATTACAGTCAGTATAGCCAAGACAAAACCAATTTCATACCTGCTAACAAACCAGCAAACCTTCCTGACAGGAGCTCCTCTGTAGTGTCTCCATGAACAAAGAGCTGCTTTTAAATGATTCTCAATGCTGTGAGGATTGATTGCTCATTAGTAACAGCTGGTGGTAAAGGACATCTGGAGTGTTGGTCAATTAACTTAAGTAGACATCTTGAAGGAAAGGTGCCACTTTAGACAGTAGCCTGTTGGTCTCTGCTCTGTTCGTCTTCCAACTTTGGAATTGATTTACTGATAGGTATTGTGTATCAAAGCCTGATATATGTTATTCTTCTGTGCTGTAGATCTCCTTTGTTGTCCAAAATCTATCAAAAACTCATCTATGACCCTGAATGTTGCACTGGGTGACTTACTCATTCATTGCTATGAACTCACACTGCCGTTTATTTTGACTCAGTCATACACACACTTTACTGCTGCCAGAAATACTCACTGGAGCCATGTTTACAACATTTTATGTAAGACCTTCCACCACAGCTCCTTCCAGATGAATTCACCTCTCCATTGACACAACCAACATGTGTTCATCTGAATTGGTTTGAAACTCACTGCCGTTTCAAACAAGCTGGGCAGAAGAGGAAGCTGGCATTTCAGTCATTACTTTTGGTTCACTATTCTAACTGGTTTACCATTGTTGGGATGGGAAGTTTGGCTATTAGCAATAGTTACATTTTTGAAGACAATCATAAAAATCAATGAAATTATAAATATGAATGAATCACAGGGCACCACCCTGAGGTCAGAGACTAATTACCAGTCAATATCTCACAAAGGGTGTTCAATTAAAAATGTCACTGCTGAGAAGCATGAACAGCAAAGGTTTGAATTTGAGCACTGACCCCATCACCATATATGCAGTACATCACAGGAAGATCTTTCAATGCACAACAGTTTCACTTTTGCAATATCAATTATCAGTAATGCTTCAATCAATAACTCATGTGCTGAAATTTCACTGACCACTATCAGTGATAATGATTAATGCTATAGCCATTAAAACAGTTCTGCTCTGGGTTACACCAGCTCTGTGTAAACTGGCATTGTAGCATGTGTAAGTTAGGTCTCTACTGGATTACTGTTGTAAAAATGAAAAATGCTGTTTTACCATTAGTGACTTATGACATTGTGAAGAAGACCTACCCTACGAGCATGTGTAAATTTGTTACTCATGTCTGTGATGCAAACTTTAATTTTAGGAATGCATGTGAGTAATTTATGTAAGTTTGAACACAAGTGGTGTATCAGTTGTATTTGCTTGCAATAGGCCAATCAACTGTCCAGATGCACCCAGGACACATCTACAGGAGCCCCCCCATCTGCTAGAGATATCTGATCCACACCACTCTGAACCAGCCAAGTTGAGCCAATAGTTATTTAGGGTATCTGCCATGGATACTGTCATTATTGAATGTTGCAATTAGATGTAATCTTAAAGTTTCAGTGCAGTACAATGACATGTTTGAATACACCTACAGGTCAAGCAATTCTCAGAAGGTAATATTTATTCATTCTTAGATATTTGGCACACACAGATGCCACATTCACATCATAGACCAAAGTCAGGACCAATTGTGTACCCGAGTTTGCAAATGCTTCAGTCATCGTACAAGAAAAGGGGTTCAAAGATTTGTTACAAAGCCAGTTTATTAGTGTTAAATGTACAATTCAGGAACAGCATGTAGACCTGCAAAGTAAGAAACTCAGTAAATAAAGTGCACTGTAAATACTGAGAATATGCATTAGTGAGTTGTACCTTACCACAAGTGGCTCTTAGTAGCCACCTTTGGCTGGTATTTTAGCAGGATAGTTCTGGTTTGAGGTTTCACTGGTGGCTCCTGATACTGACATGTCTACAGGACCAGGCTCTCCTGGGGTGTAGCGAGTTTTAGTATACATTGCTCTTCCTTGCTGGTACCTTGAGCGAGAGCTGATGGCGTAGACTGGCTCCAGATCAGACACGTCACTGAAGACCGGCTCTGGGCTTTCATCACCAGCATCAGAACTGGTAACAAAGGCGTAAGAGGCGTCCCCTGCAGAACCACTACCTGAGCTAGCATAGCCACCACCATATCCATAGCCGCCACCTAGAGCACCACTGTCATACCCACTGGGCTGAGAAGCTGGATAAGCAGCCCCATATGAGGAGACCACAGGGCTGTTATAGCGCACAGACCGCCAGAAGCCTGGGTCAGCAGCACCTGAGCCACCATATCCATAGCCGCCACCTAGAGCACCACTGTCATACCCACTGGGCTGAGAAGCAGCATATGTAAAATGGCCACCAAAGAAGTTACCCCCAGCCATGTTGGGTCTGCTCAAAATGCCAGGGGCAGCATGGGAAGGGGCATTTTGAGCAGCAGATAGCTTGTGGGGTTTTCCAGAGCTTGGGTTGGGTACACTTGGTCGAGAGGAGCTGCTGCCTGGGTCAGAACTCACCCCTCCTCCACTGAACCAATTCCCATGATTTGGCTGCCGCCAGAAGCCTGCATCAGCAGCACCTGAGCCGTATTCTGTGGAGACACAGGATTCTGTTTTAGCAGTAACTAGCATTCATCACAGGCTGTTTAGAGTAGAGATCTTTTTAGTGTCTGATTTCAGAGGCTCTTGTCTTACTTTTCCCTGCAGGGACACAGGAGATGCTTCCAATCAGCAGGCATGAAATCCATAACACCCTGAAAAACAAAACAACTTGGTTTTGAGCCTTGAGATTTTGGTAATATATAAGAATATACAGCTAATAACTTACCTCATCTTGGTGTGGTTAGAGTTGAAGCTAAGTTGTTGCTTTTTCCCAATAGACTGCACATTAAAAAAAAATATTATAATTAGCACCAACAATTACAATCAGTATTGTAAATGAAACAAAAGCCATTTCATACCTGTTAACAAACCAGCAAACCTTCCTAACAGGAGATCCTCTGTAGTGTCTCCATGAACAAAGAGCTGCTTTTAAATGATTCTCAATGCTGTGAGGATTGATTGCTCATTAGTAACAGCTGGTGGTAAAGGACATCTGGAGTTCATCTTGCTTGCTTGCTTGTTGCAAAAGTGACCATCTTGAAGGAGAGTTGTCAACAAAAGAATACTGGTGTGTTGAGGTCTTGTTGAATAGATGACACATTTGACCTAAAAAGCAAGTTTTCTCCACAGATGTTTCAGTTATGTCAAACAAAATGGGAGTGTTGCTGTTACCCTGAAGACCTTTGAAAAGTGCAGTATTACCTGATGTGACATCTGAGAAATCTTTTGGTGTAACAGGGATTCCAAAGTACTGAATACTCAATATAAATATGTTATAGGGAGACTATGGAAACATATTGATGTCATGCCAGAAAAAGAAAAAAACTAGTATCACACTATAACATGACACTTTTATGGCGTGTCAGCAATACGCTTACGTAGTTTGAACTCATGTGGAACCATTAATGTATATACAGTCAATGTTTGGATGTATGGGAGAGAGAAGCACATTGAAAATAGAAGGTCCAGGACAGGATTCTGTCATTCCCCAACTACAACCCCAGGTTACCTGTGAGACGAGGGAGCACAGAGAACTCCGGGAAAGAAGTTTAAGTTAGTGAATGTATTAATAGCACATACATGTAAATGGGTAGAGAGAGGGAGGGGGAGAGAGGAGCTCTCCCTGACAGTCTAGGCCTACAGCAGCACAAACTAGGAGCTGGTCCAAGACAATCCTAACCCTAACCCTAACCCTAACCCTAACTATAGGCTTTATCAAAAAGGAAAGTTTTAAGCCTACTCTAAAATGTAGAGAGGGTGTCTGCCCTTCGGACCGAATCTGGAAGATGATTCCGCAGGAGAGGAGCCTGATAACTGAAGGCTCTGCCTCCCATTCTACTTTTAGAGATGCTAGAAACCACAAGTAGGCCTGCATGCTGGGAACGCAGTGTTCTAGTAGGTTCATAAGGTACTATGAGCTCTTTCAGATCTGATGGAGCCTGACCATTAAGAGCTTTGAAAGTGTGGAGAGGGATTTTTAATGTTACTCTGGATTGTACAGGAGGCCAGTGCAGCAAAGCTAAAATAGAAGTAGTATGATCTCTCTTTCTAGTTTTTGTCAGAACGCGTGCAGCTGCATTCTGGACCAGCTGGAGAGTCTTTAACGACTTGTTAGAGCAGGCTGATAATAAAGAATTGCAATAGTCAGGCCTAGAAGTAACAAATGCGTGGACTAATTTTTCTGTGTCATTTTTAGACAGGATGTATCTGATTTTTGCAATGTTACGTAGTACATTAATAAGCTGCATCATAACAGCACATTCAAGATGATCGGTGTACATGACAGCAGAACCAAAATCAATCTTGCTTTGGTTCTAGTTCATTTAACGCGGCGTTCTAGTACAATGCAGCAATAACAATATAAAACTTACCACCAATATTACTCTTGTACATAATGTTACTATTTTTTTAACTATATTTTTTTACTACTGTTGTCTCTTTAACGTTTGTGTACTTATTTATTGTTCTTTAATCTTTTTATTGATGCCCTTTCTATTTTTACCATCCACTTTGCTGCTGCAATTAAATTCCCCCACTGTGGGACTAATAAAGGAATATCTTATCTTATTACATGTTGAAGAAAAAGTTGAGCCTGGTTCACCTTTTATACTTGTTTATAATTGGTTACGGTGGTAGTTCAGTTCTATGTGCCTTGAATTGTTAGGACTAGATTAGTAGAACTGAAGCTTGTGGTAGGTCTATACTTTGATAGAAATGATAAAACTATTAATGACCAGGGAAAGCACCTCTCAATTGTTTACCATTTTGACAATTTTTATACCTTAATAGGAACAATGTATCTATTATGAGGAGATACAACTCATAAAAATCCAAAATATTTTAAATATATATTTATGGAAATGTTTTTCTTAGGTGCAAAAGAAATAACTAGTAACATCAAATTATTTTCCATTCATTTTCCACTCCTGTCTGTTTAAGGGTTAATGTCCCATACCATATACCATATAAGCACATTACTAAATATTTAAAAAATGAAACACAGCTACCAGTTAAATATGTTTTATCAATTTTAATTTAAAGATCATAATAGCAAACATAGAAAAATAGATGACGTTATCAAAGTGAGGACTGGAAACTATGAACTTAACAGTTATTGTTTAATGAGTCTCTCAGCTCTCTGATGGTGGGGGAGCAGCCCTGCGCACAGCCTTGGCCAGGGCTTGTTGGATGACTGGGTATATTTTATAGCATCCCTCAATGCAGGTCCGAACCCCAGCTGTAAGAGTCTCTTCAGTCATTTCTCCATCTGACTGCAGCCCAGAAATCTGGTTCAGGCTGGGTAGGAACGCCACGGTCAGACCGCCCTGGTTCTCGCTGCTAGCTGAGCTGCAGCTGTTCTCTTCCTTGTAAGTAGGGTCGACCACATACGAAGAGCCGTCCTGGCGCACGGCACAACCGAGCACCAGGTCGTACATTTCAATCCCGGCATCTGCGAGAGCGAGAGAGGCGCATGTGACGGCGTGGGCCAGAACCGAACCGCTGTTTTCCAGAACCATGACGTTGACCTCGATCTGAGAACGGGGGTATTTGTGGAGGCACACAGCTGGCTGCAGACTCTCATGAAGCATCAGGGAGAGGTCCTTGTCCTGACTGCCCTGAATCCAGGAGCCCCTCTCTGGGCAGGAGAATGGAGCGAAACGCATGTCGGTGGTCAACCTGGATACACAGAGAGAGAGACAGACCTCATAAACTGTTCCTATCACACACAGACAAACATCCACTTCAAACATATAACATAAAAGAAAAAAAGTTAATAGATTTCAGTCACAGCACTCCAGGGTTCCCCTTTTGACCTAATCACAGCAATAAATCCATTACTAAATGTTCATCATGGGGCGTTTGTGATTGTTGTCAATCCCCAGTTCCACCAGTCCACATGTGTAAGAGTCTAAGGACAAGATACTGAACCCCAAATTGCCCCTAAAGGCTGCACCATCAGTGTATGAATGTGTGTCTGTGAATGGGTGAATGTGGAATGTAGTGTAGAGCTTTGTGTTGTTGTTAGACTAGAGAGGTGTTACATAAATGCAGTCCATTTACCATAATTGGATGTGCTAATAAATATTTGTGTCCCCTAGTTTGCACTGATGTTTAGTTTTATATTGCATGTTTCAGTTTGTTTTATAACCTCTTTGGACAATGTTGGCAATAGGGGCCGACTGATACTAGATTTTAGGGGCTGATACCAATATTAGGGAACAAAACAATTCTGATATCGATAACGTTATATGTACAGAATAAACACAAACACTTTTTAGTTTTGCAGTGATTCCTTCAAATGTGGTTATTAATCACTTGTAACGAATATGTGTAAAGAAGGATATTGATATATTATAGTTTAACAATAAACTTTATTGTGTTAAATGACGTCAGTGCACTTAAACAGTAAGCACCGCTGAAATGTAATAATTATAATTAGCATGAATAAAAAAAACAGAACAAAACAATATGTTAACTTGAATTAAGAAAAGGAACACATATACATAAAATGCTGCTTATATAACTTTAAAAACTTAACTAAATATCGGACAACATATTCGCCTCTAACCTTCCACATTTCATATCGGTCTCATCTTTCCGCTCTGTTTCTCTGGGGCCGTACACGCAGCTCATCAGCTTGGTGTTTCCAGCCTCTATGTACGCGGAGCCTTTGGCCTGGCTCACCAGCCCGCACCGGACAAAAACGGGCCGGACGTCCACCTGATCCCGCGGCCGACCGTCCGTTCTGGGGCCGTGAGAAGGGAGGGAGGTCGCCGGCTTGCTCACAAACAGAAGTGGGCTTTGGGACACCTCTGGGCCGCGTACTCGCTTGGTGTCAGTCGGCATGGTGAAGACAAACTAAAGGAACTGAATGTGCAGCAGAAAAAACAGCATGCACGTCAGTCCAGCTTGCAGCAGAAAAACAGCATGCACGTCAGTCCAGCTTGAAATCCTTCCCCCCCAGTAACAGAGCAGACAGAGAAATGGTTCCGCTGCAGGAAATTACATCAGAAAATGTAAAAACTTTTGTGTCACACAATTATTATAAATGTAAAATTATTACAAATTTTGTGATGTGTCGCAATAAGTACTACAGAATCTAAACACCAAAAAAATAACAATAACACCAACAATTATTATGGACATTTTAATATGGCTTTTTTATTCAAGTGACTCAATGTGCTTACACAGCAAAACAGCACAAACATACTCAGGAAAACACTCAATGAATGATTAAATACAGGTGAAACCCTTTCTGTTAACTGTAAATGGTATATGATATTAAATGGCAAAATATAGACGTTAGTTAACATACATGTGGTGTTCATGTGCAGTATCCTGTTCAGATACACACATAGATACATACAGTAGTAAATATTGCACGTTTTGTATTTTAGACTAAAATAAATATGTATGATTAACAATAAAATATTTTTTTTTGCGTGTAGACATTCAAAATATATAACATCAGGATTTTTAGCTGTGGAGAAGAAATGTGTATTAACCACAATAAGATGAATATAGAGTGTGTATATTTATGACACTAGCGTCTTCTCATTGCATCAGCCGTGCCACGGAAGCGTGTGGTTTGATGTGGCGGGCTCAGCTAAGATTGAGTGTAGAGTTGTCCAATAGGGTTTGAGATTCGCTGAAAAGCCGGTACATTGACCAATGAGAAGCTTCCGTGGGCGTGTCACTGACTCTACGCTTTCTTTCTGGTCGAGCAGCAGCGTGGAGTCAGAGCGGTGTGTTTGGGAGCAGTTACGGCTTCATTCAGCGAGAATAGCGACTTCTGTAAGTATTATCGTTTTCTCAGCTAATGTCGAAATGAAATCTCATTCAGCTAAGTAGCTTTTCTGTCAGGGTTGTGTGTTGGAATCACGCCCTCTCTCGGGCTTGACATATTGAGGTTAGCCTCTCTCAGCTAACAGTTAGCTCGTCAGGCTAGTGCCTCAACCAAACGTAGCCTTTTAATATCAACTGACGACATCATAAAGCAGTATACCGGTCTGTACAGTCAGGTGTAGATGAGTGATTTGTCCGGCGTGACTGGCACTATTTTATGGTACTAATTCCTGTGAGCTTGTTTCCTGCGGAGGTGTAGAGATGGTATGGGCGAGCAGATGTTTAATTAGCATGGGAACAGAAGCCTGTCACACCTGCAGCAGCCTCATCCTCCCAAAGCTAACTTATGATATGTAGCTAGTAAGACAAATCACAGGGCTGCTCCATTGACTAACTGTGTGGAAATGCAGCACCCACCCACCTGAGCTCTATCAGTGCAGTGATTATAAATAAGTACCAATAATGCACCAAAATCCATTCTGTCAGTGTCAGTAATGAATCATTTTTTCCCCTCTCTCTCATGGATGTCATTTTTCTACTTGCTGTTCTTCTCAGAGGCTGAAATTTCCACTCCCATCACCCACCTCCTCCACTTTACCATGGTTGCCAACTGGGTTTGGTAGTCAGGATGGGGACAGGGGCTGTTTACCATCCTCTTGTTGGCCCCAGAGAGCAGGAGGCACTAGCTGTGGGGTTTCCTTAGCCATCTAGTTTACAAATGAGTCCTCTGATGGGAGTTCCACCGCTTGTTAATTATAGACTGCACACTGGTGTTTGTGATGCTGTAGTCATGGTTCTTTGTTCTAAGACAAAAATATTTTAGGTTGATTTAATTGAATTCAAGGCCTTCAGGGGTATTTAACGACTACATTTTACTTCACTACTTTTTCCAGTGTAATTTCTATTTTATTTTTATACTTGAAGGTAAAGGTACATCAACAGCAGTTTCTCATCTGAGCAGGCAAGTAAACAAAAAACAAAAAGTGTCACAATTGTCCTGAAGCTGACTGAAGGTGCATAGGTGTTAATGTGACAATGATATGAACAGGAAAGCAGAATATTCTCATATTAGGGGAAACTAGAACCAGCTGTGTTTGGCTTTTTTTCTTTTTTTCAAAGATTTTTTCCGGCATAGACACCTTTATTTTAGCAGTACACGGACAGGAAACATGGGAGAGAGAGAGGGGTGTGACATGCAGCAAAGGACCCTCCGGCCGGGATTCGAACCCGAGTCGGCTGCGTACATGGCATGCGCTCTAACCACTCGACCACCTGCGCGCCCTGTTTGGCATTTTTTAAATGATAAATGACTTGAATCATGAATTGATATTTGATGTCGCAGTTGTACGTATTAAACTCTAGTGAAGCTCCTCCTGGCCAGACCAATCCTGTGTTGCAACATGTTGACCTCCAAAATGGTTTGGTCGACCTCTGTTGTCAGTGTGATGGCAGCACCCTGCAGCATGAGAGAGAAGCCTCACCTGCCTCGCAGGATTCCTGAGCTGCTAGGTTTACAAGAAGAGCTGAAGGCTAATTTGTTGGAGGGAAATAACACAGTAGATGACGAAGACAGCCTGTTAGGACAGATGTGAGACAAAGGTGCGTGTCCACCTTTACAAAGATGTTTGTCCTAAGTATCAAGTTGACATTTTTCACCGTTTTGTGACATGTTTTTATAGAGTATGCGATTAATCTGAAAAATGATTTACAGGATTTAATAATAATAATAATAATAATAATAATCGCAAGTTGCAGCCATGAGTACAGTGTATTGTGATAAATCTGTAGCGCTTTACTTTAAATACTCCCTTAATGAGAAGTATAGATGGGTTTTCTATTTACAAACATGAGGATACATGCACAGCTGTGTTTCTAAGACTTTTTTTTGTATCACACAACACACTTTACACATCTATTACCCAAGCTAACATGAACCCATGAATTCCCAGTGAGAAACAGCAGCTAGTTGTAGTGATAACACACACAGTTATCTCTTGGAAAATCTGAACTGTCCCAAACCGTCAGCAGACAGTGAGTTAAAAAGACATAAAGGAAAGTAGCATTAGGGCTGGGTATTGGTACTCAATACCTTTTACGATATCGTCTGACATAAATCAATACCAAGTAGTACGTAGTATGTCTCCCATCAAACAGACCTGCAATCATCCTTTTTGCACCCACAGCTAGAAAATATGACTATTTGTATGGACTTGCTCACAGCCAATCAATGCAAGTGTTCTTTGATTTAATGCAACATTTGATTGACCCACTGCCCACAGCAGCTACATCCTGTCTGTGGTGGTGAAGTCGTGGTGAATCTGAGTTAGCGTGCTTAGCAGTTCAGCAGCCAAGATGTCATCTAAATGCTCTAAAGTGTGTCTACACTACACGCCTGTTATGGTTCTTAACACGCTATGATGTAGTTGTGAGCTGTCGTTGAGGCATCACGGAGCACTGTGACAGAAGAACATCAAACTCTGCTCTCACTTGTTTTTCATGTTAGTGTTCAGGGTGTCACCCAACTGCTATTAGTGGAGTCATCCAACCAGGTTTGTCTGCATGAAAGTATGATAAACACAAAAGGTGACAGCTGCCGTTGGACATACCAAACAAGCGTTTAACCTCTCTAGTCTTCTCCGCTCTCACGCTGGAAGTGCTGAGTCAGCACTAGCACAGTCCAACCTGGACATTAGTGTCAGACCCAAATTTGGGCTGAAGTGCAGTAAAACCTACACCTGAGTGCTGCCTCCAGGCCTGTTTGCTTTTTGTCCTGTTTTTAATTGTGAGGGAGGGGCGACGCTTCAGCCGACTCTGAAATACACAAAAAGCTTAAACACACAGGCACAGCTGTTGCTTTTAGTAAAAGGAGTTACACCAATTCAAACACAGCTACTTAAAAAAAAAACACATGTTCAGACCAGTATGTGTTTTCAGCCTATTCTTTCCTGTACCAGCAATATACATCTAAATGTTTCTCTTATCACTGTAGAGCAAAAGCAGTGACCCACAACAATGTAATTGGACATGCTGCAGACATTAAAAATGGCTGCTTGAGTGCTGCTTATTTAAACATGCATTTTTGTTTCTTTTCGCGTACACAGAGCTGAATCAGAATGGACTCGTCAATGAGTGCAGCACAAATCCGCCAGAAGTTCATCGACTTCTTCCGTCGCTATGAGCACCAGTACGTCCACTCGTCCTCCACCATCCCCATGGACGACCCCACGCTGCTTTTCGCCAACGCCGGCATGAACCAGGTATCTGTCCACGCCTCTCTTCTATCAGCGCGTCTCTCCTTCATACACACTCACTGATTTACACTGTTTTTCGCTGAAGTCACGAGGCTCTTATTGCAAAACTCCCCTCCTTCCTAGTTCAAGCCCATCTTCCTCAACACCATCGATCCGTCCCACCCCATGGCCAGGCTGCATCGCGCCGCCAACACCCAAAAATGTATCCGGGCAGGGGGCAAACACAACGACCTGGACGACGTGGGTAAAGACGTCTACCACCACACCTTCTTCGAGATGCTGGGGTCCTGGTCGTTCGGGGACTACTTCAAGGTATTCCGTCGTCCTCCTTTTCAGATGCGTCACAGATGTGGATTTTCAAAGCCTATACTGATGTCAATTCTTTGCTCGTTCTGCAGCAACTGGCCTGTAAGATGGCCTTGGAGCTGCTGACCCAGGAGTTTGGGATTCCCATCGAACGCCTGTACGTCACCTACTTCGGAGGTCACGCTGACGCAGGCCTGGAGCCCGACCTGGAGTGCAAACAAATCTGGATCGACCTCGGGTGAGTCTGTCTTGGGAATGAGATGTATTTGTGAAGGATGATGGGATTTTAAAAATAGTGCATAATGTCATGTGATTCTTCCTCGTCGGAATCACCTTTCCTCCCACTGAGCCACTGCACTGCCTACACAAACAGTCTAGAATGTCTTTTTCTTCATTCCCCTTCTTCTCATTTAACTCATGTTTACTATTCATTTAATGTCAAAGATCTCAGCTTCCATTTTCCCACTCTGACACTTCCCCCTCTCTTTTATTCTAAACTCCATCCTGATTCCATTTTTTCTTTCGTCAGAGATGAGGAAGTATGCTGGTTTCACTTTTTACTTCCTTTTTGCGTGTCTGCTTAGATAAAAAAAAAAAAAACATCAATAAAGAGAGCGAACGTGTGAGATATATAGTTATATATGTGCTCATTTTCACATAATTACATTTTTCCCTGTTTTACCTGAAGAATGAATTAAATCATCTCTCTCTTTCTGTCAGGATGGAGGAAGCTCGCATCCTGCCAGGCAGCATGAAGGATAACTTCTGGGAGATGGGAGACACGGGTCCCTGCGGCCCCTGCAGCGAGATCCACTACGACCGCATCGGAGGGAGAGACGCCTCTCACCTGGTGAACATGGACGACCCCAATGTCCTGGAGATCTGGAACCTGGTGTTCATCCAGTTCAACAGGTAACAGGCTCAAACACACCAAAACTGATCATAGTGTGTTGAAAGATTCAGCTTCTTGACTTGAGTGGTGCTTAGTCATCTGTTATCTCTTAGTTTGGTTAATTAGGTCTGAATCAAGGAAAGAAAAAGAATACATTGATACTTGTGATACTTGTGTTGACATTGGTGCTTTTTTACAAACACGCCATGAAGTCATATGGTCTGACAGGTAGCTCATTCATTGGACAGTTTTGGTGACTGCCATCTTCCATCATCAGTTTGTGTTGTTAAAATATTCCTGTTCAAACCCTCCTCAGAGAGTCAGAGACCGAGCTGAAGCCGCTGCCTAAGAAGAGCATCGACACAGGGATGGGTCTGGAGCGCCTGGTGTCTGTGCTGCAGAACAAGATGTCCAACTATGACACCGACCTCTTCGTCCCATACTTTGAAGCCATTCAGAAGGTACAGAAAGGCCCGAAATGCAATTTTCAGTTTGCTAGGTCTAATAATGTTAAACACCTTGATGCTTGTTTAAAGCATTTGGAGCTGCTGTTTCTTCATTACTGAGAGTTTGGATTGTGATTGTAGAGCAGAAATGAACATATAGTATACTTGTTTTTACAAATCATATTAAAACCCTTTACCGGTTTTAATATTTAAATTTTCATGGTCTATTTACAAAGATTTGAATGTTTTTATGGTCAAGTACGAAGTAGAGACTCTCACTGAGATGAAATGAAACAAATGCGCACAAATTAGGTAAATAATACAATAAATATTTTGTTTCTTTGGACCCCTCCAAGGCAACGGTAGGGTAAATGCTGAGTGTATAGTCGTGACATCACAAACGCTCGTTAAAGGCACAGTTTCTGAATATGGGCTGTGTGCATTTCACTGTGCTTTAATACTTTCACAATATTTGTATAACACTTATATTAAAAAAAGACTAATAGTTTCCCTTCTTAATGTGACAACGTCGTGCCTCTGTATGTGTGTTTCAGGGTACCGGTGCACAACCATACACCGGTAAAGTAGGCGCCGAGGATGCTGACGGTATCGACATGGCCTACCGTGTGCTGGCCGACCACGCCCGCACCATCACCATCGCCCTCTCAGACGGAGGTCGGCCCGACAACACAGGAAGAGGGTGAGAACATTTTCAGAGCAAAGATGGAGGAAAAACATGACCCAGAGCATAGACGGCATCTGTGGAAAGTAGACTTTATTTCTGCTGTTCTGTATGACCGTGCCGTGCATTTTATAACAGCAGCGTTTTGTGTTTTCCATCGCGTTTAGCTACGTGTTGAGGAGGATCCTGCGTCGTGCCGTGCGTTACTCCCACGAGAAGCTGGGAGCTCAGAAAGGTTTCTTTGCCTCTCTGGTGGATGTAGTGGTTGAATCCCTGGTGAGATTATTATTTTTTTCATCACCTGCCTTGTTGTTCTCTTTAATTCAGGGTGGAATTAACACCTCTTCTTCTTTGATCCTCATCTTCTATCACTCTCATTTTCAGGGCGATGCCTTCCCAGAGTTGAAGAAAGACCCCGAAATGGTGAAGGATATTATTAATGAGGAGGAGATGCAGTTCCTTAAAACCCTCAGCAGGGGACGCCGTATCCTCGATAGGAAGATCATGAGTCTGGGAGACAGCAAGACCATCCCAGGTGAGACACTCTTAATAAAAAGCATTACTATGTGTATGTCTACATATTCAACGCTCTATGCTCCTGAATCTGCTTCTCAGATATCAGTCTTTATCTTCTAGAACAGCTTCAATACATCAAGCGTCTCTGTTCTCCCTAAATCATCCTTCTTTATTGTTTCTCTACTTTTCTTTCATCATCCTTACCACCTACGTTACCTCTCTCTCTCTTCTTCTCCTTTTTTCTTTATTACTCCCTCCCTCTTCCATTATGGATCGGTCTCACCTCTTTCATCCTGTGTGTCTGACCTTCATGCATGATGTTTTGGAACTTTCTTATTCAATATTGAAAAAGATTCTACTAAGACTACAGTTAGAAAAACCTGATCTTTCACACTGTAAATTGTGTTAGATGTGTGTAAACTGATGTGAAAATTGATGCACCTTCAGCTCTCCTCGTAAACCTTCCTCCAGGGTCATCAGTGTATGCTGTATTGGATTCCTTTGTCAGATCACTTTCTACATCAGACTCTTTCATTTATTGTGAAAGAGTCAGTGGGCCA
Source organism: Scomber scombrus (assembly GCF_963691925.1). Taxonomy (NCBI): domain Eukaryota; kingdom Metazoa; phylum Chordata; class Actinopteri; order Scombriformes; family Scombridae; genus Scomber; species Scomber scombrus. Next base: position 30,628,993 of record NC_084975.1, on the reverse strand, counting down.
TTTATTCATTTATTTATAGGGTTACAGCATCGCTTGTGCACTCAACCAAAATGAGAGGCTACAAAATGCTAAAATACAGGAGTGACAGTGAGTTTGCATTGTTAGAAAAACCAAACAGCAGAAAGCAGGTTAAACAAACTCTGAACTCTGAAACCTGAGCTGACTAACCATCACTAATATGGTTTCCAACTTGTTAATAAAGATTTTTGGTGATTTACATTTTAACATTTTATGCATATATTTTCCACATATAAATCTTGGCTCCGCAGCATTCACTGACCATACAAGTGTAGTTGATTTTAAACATAGTCATTAAAATATGGTTAATTGTTTGCAGCCTAAAAAAAAACCACTTTTTAAATAACATTTAATTCAGTATTAAAATGGAAGTGTTTTCAGCTCTAGCACAGTCCTCACATCTCCTGTATGCTATGAGAAATATCACATCATGATAAATATAAGATTAATTATTGATCTATGTCCAATGTGCCTGGAGTCTCTCACAGTAATAAAATATTTCACTACAGCACAATCTGACTCTGTGTTTATTAAAAAAACAACAACCTCCAATCGTTAAAACAATAAGAAAAATAAAGATTTTCTTCTGAGCTGAGGCTGAATGTGTTCTGTGTAATATTTAGATGTTGAGGGTAATGTTAGCAGAGTCCTTGGGTAACTAACTAATCTTATCCTATCAACTGAATGGGTGAAACAGCGTATGTGACAGTTTCCTCAGGCTCGGCAGCAGGGAGGAGACGGAGAGAATTTCAGAAAGAGTTCAGAGTGAACTAGCCAAGAGTAAAAGTCAAAGCTTTGTTTCCCAACTATAAATTTCTCACTGATTGATCGAAATGGTGACGGCATGGTTATGTAGGTATGACATGTTTACTGTTTGACTCGTGGACATCTTGCTGCATATCAAGTAGCTTTTTTTTCTTCTCTAGGCGACACAGCATGGCTGCTATACGACACATACGGCTTCCCTCTGGACTTGACCTCCCTCATCGCAGAGGAGAAGGGCATGGCGGTGGACTTGGCCGCCTTTGAAGAGGAGAAGAAGGCAGCACAGGTGAGGAGATAGAAGGAGGAGGAGAGGGTGGAGGGCACGGAGCAGGGATCGAGAAGATAAATTTGGCCTCGGCTGTGCTCTTTAGGAAACCTCAGCGAACAGTGTTTTGTGTCCCTCTCCTTTGGGTGCACTGTTCCGCCTCGTGTCAGCGTTCTCTCAGTGTTGCACTGTAAGTGAGAATCAGCAGCCGTGCACCTGCTGTTTAAATAAACCCTCATTTACTTCACAGCCTTGCACTAATCCCTTGTTGTTTGGTTTTGCAAAAAAAAAAAATCGATATGTTTTCTGGTATATTTGCAACCTCAGACTGCTGTCACACACTGTCTGCTCCCTGAATGATGGCCTGGTTTACAAATAGTGTTGAGCAGCAGACACACTTTGCTTCCTCATGCTGTCATGTACTCAGTTCACAGCTTATCAGACATACCTGTACAATCGCAGGAAATCCTTTTGTGAGGTTGTTATAAAATAATAATTGAAATATGGAATGTATTGATGTGCGTTAAATTGCACCAGTGCACCTAAATAAACTGATAACTCAACTATACAAATGTTCTCAAGTGTCATTACACAAGCAAGAGAGATGAAGCCTCTGTGTAAATACGCACTTCAGCAAACAAATCTGATTATTAGATGCAGCCAGGACAAAGATAAGTAGTCCTTAATTAGCCAATATATATCATGCCTCCTTTGTTCCAGGTAGGTAAACAAAATGATAATCTTCTTAATCAGTAAAGCTGTGATTATGTACAATGTCCAATTAATGTCTGTGTTTGTATCTGTTTAAAGTGTTGTAGAGTTTGTGCTTTAATGTAATAACACCAGTTTCTGTGTGTATGTAGCTGAAGTCTCAGGGTAAGGGCGCAGGAGACCAGGACCACATCATGCTGGACATCTACGCCATCGATGAGCTGCGAAACAAGAAGACCCCCGCCACAGACGACTCTCCCAAACACAAATACACCTCAGACGACAGCGGCAGCTACGGTACGAGCTCTGTAAATACAAACACGGTTCAGCGGGGACGGCGGCGTGCGTTCAGGACATCCACACGCTGACTTTCATCCTGTGTGTTTGTGTGTGTGTTCGTGTTTATGTGTGTGTGTGCAGACTTCCATCAGGCCTCAGCCACAGTGCTGGCTCTGCGCCGCGACCGCGCCTTCTGCGACGAAGTGACCACGGGTCAGGAGTGCGGCGTGCTGCTCGACCAGACGTCTTTCTACGCCGAGCAGGGAGGACAGACTTATGACGAGGGTTACCTCCTCCGAGAGGACGACAGCACGGAGGACGTGAGTGCAGCGAAAATAAACAGATGCTTCTTAGTAGTTTGTAACGAGCTCCACTGTAGGTTCACATGCAGCCTTCAGATAAAACCACTGTTAATGTCATCAGGGCAGAGATACAGGTTTAAAAACCCTCATTGCAGGTAAAAGGCAATATTCAGGTTTCTGCCACAGCTAAAATGAAATCACCTCTTTATTTAGATGTATCTTAGTCGCTCTCTAACATTCGTCTAAATAGATGGCTGATGGCCCTGTCTGCCAGAAATCTAGGAGACAAAGGCTGCCGAATGACATATTGAAATATCACCAGTTTGACAGGAGAACAGATGAAAGATAATAAAAATCATGAAAACAGTTTTGTTGCTTCTTCACATTTCTATCTCAGTTCGCCGACCATCAGTCTCAAAAGATTCCACTCAGATGTCAGAAGCGTCAGTTCTGTGTAGACTTTTATTATTGAGGATGAAAACTGACGTGATAAGTCTTCTCTTCGTATCTGTTCGTAACATTTCAAAAATATATTTGTTTTCCAAATGCTCGAGCAAAAAATACAAACACTAAGCACCATCAGCTTTTTCTTGCGTTTTGCTTTTTTCTTTTTTTCTTCTTCTGCAGAACGAAAAAACATCTAACCACGCTGTGTCTCTCTCTTTCTTCACAGCGGATGGAGTTCACAGTGAAGAACACTCAGGTGAGAGGAGGCTACGTTCTCCACGTGGGCACCGTCTACGGAACACTGAAGGTTGGAGACCGCGTCACCCTGCATGTAGACGAGGTGAGGACTTACAAAGGATTTGAAACGGCAGCGAAAAGACACCAAAGTAAGAATATATCCAGTTAAAAAGATGATTCTCTCTCCTCACCTCAGGCTCGTCGTAGGCCCATCATGAGCAACCACACGGCAACACACATCCTCAACTTCGCCTTGCGGGGGGTTCTGGGGGAGGCAGACCAGAGGGGTTCCCTGGTCGCCCCCGACCGCCTGCGCTTTGATTTCACCGCTAAAGGTGCCCTGAGCACGGGGGAGGTCCGGCGGACTGAGGAGATGGCTTGTGCCATGATAAGAGACAACAAGGTGAGAGGAGGAAGTAAAATAATCACATTTGCTCTAAAAGTAAATGGTTAGTCTCCTGCCAATGAGATAAGGAACAGTTTGTGTTTTAGTTTTTCTTTCCCATAACCATTTTTACTTCAATCTGGAAACATTTCTGAACATCAGCTCCATATAAACCAGCCTTTGACAACACTTTCCCTCATGTTCTTGGCTCTCTCCAGCCAGTGTACGCCATGGAAGCCCCCCTCGCAGGAGCCAAGGCCATTCAGGGTCTGCGCGCCGTGTTCGATGAGACTTACCCCGACCCCGTCCGAGTCGTGTCTATCGGCATACCCGTTCAGGACCTGCTGGACGACCCCAACAGTGCAGCTGGTTCGCTCACCTCCATCGAGTTCTGTGGTGGAACGTGAGTATGATGCTTGATTTTAATATCTCTAAGAAGTTACTTACATTACAACAGTGGAGCTCAGTGCCTTCTCGGCTCACTACTGCAGAAGGGTTGAGAAGCGAGAATGAAGATAAATCGGCCCCGGCTCTCTCTCTCCCCCCCTCACAGCTCCCCGTCACACAGCAGCTGTGTGTCAGCCACCAACAGTTCTGTTCCTCTGCTCCTTCAGACACAACACTCTGCAAAGCACCAATACAAATGCCTTATGCTCGGCACTCAATCACATCACGATTAACACGTTAACACTGACAGCCCTACTTACACCTATTCTGATCAGGTGGCAGTCAAGTGATTTTTATTGTGAGGAAATAAGAGAATATTCGCGTCGCTGTGCGAGAAGAAGGCCCGGAACGTTTTTGTAAAGCTCCATCCAACAAATAGACTCGCCCGCTGACTTTTACAGTGTCTGCTTCTGGCTGGAAAAATCACCTAAATGCAAAGATACCCCCCACCCCCACCCTTCCTAACCATGATAGCAAGGCTTTCATTCAACCTGATTACCGTCCAGACTTAAAATGATAATCAATTAATATTGGATGTGTCCATGTGCTGAAACAAGCCTGAGTGCTCAGAGCTGGTTCTGATTCAACCACTAAAATAAATCCCACTTTAGTAACACTTTGTGCATTCTGATGTTGTCTTTGATGTTGTTTTAATCTGCAGCCACTTCAAAGACTCCCTTGTTCCCGCTGCTGCTGTTTTGTAATGTTTTTCCTCAGCTCCGCTCCTGTTCCTCCTCCGCATCCTCAAACCCCCCTTCCTAACCCCCCCCCGTGTTTGTAATGGTGCTGTTGTTGCTCTCTGTTATCCGCAGCCATCTGCAGAACTCGGGTCACGCCGCTCCGTTTGTCATCGTCTCAGAGGAGGCCATCGCTAAGGGCATCCGCCGCATTGTTGCTGTGACAGGAACAGAGGCCCAGAAGGTCAGGACACACACACACACACACACTTTCTTCCAGCGTATGCTCACATATACTCACATTCACCCACACTTGTGTGTCTCAGCCTGAAATGAAACGATGACTCGTCACAGTTTGTTGGCGCCACTCATAACAGAAAAAGTGGACTGCTTTAAAAAAAGAGCGTCAGACTGGAGGACTGCGTGTCTTATTTGGTTCCCGGAGACAGAAAAAGTTCCCCAGTGATGAAAGTTTAATGAAGCTTGTTTTTTTGACTTGTGATGAACTTGGAGCTGGAAAGAACCATTTTTTTTGCCCCCCCTCCCTCTCTGCCTCTCCCTCTCCCTCCAGGCCCTGATGACAAATCCATCTTTACTGTTTTTAAACCACACTTTTTTTGTAGTAGTTTGATCCTCCTTTTAAAAAAATATAAATATCTTTTTAGCCTTCTGCCGTCCACCGCTTTGCTTCCTTTTCCATTATTTCACATTTCTCCTCTTCCTGGTTTAACTCTCACACTTCCATGTTTTGTTTTTTTACATCCATCAGGCTCAGAGGAAAGCCGACGCACTGCAGCAGTCTCTGTCTGCCCTGGGAGACAAGGTGAAGCAGCAGACGGCCCCAAATAAGGACGTACAGAAAGAGATCGCTGACATGACGGAGGTATGTGTGTGTGTGTGTGTGTGTGTGTGTGTGAGACAAACCTCCTAAACTCCTAAACCGTGCTGCATTATCAACCTCTCCGTCCTCTGCGCAGTCGATAGGCACAGCCGTGATCTCTCAGTGGCGGAAGGACGAGATGAGGGACACCCTGAAGGGCCTGAAGAAGACCATGGACGATCTGGACCGCAACTACAAGGCCGACATCCAGAAGAGAGTCCTGGAGAAGACCAAGGAGATGATCGAGAGCAGCCCCAACCAGCCGCTGTTAGTGATGGAGATGGAGACGGGAGCGTCGGCTAAGGTGAGACTTTATAAATGGATCGATAAGTGATGAACTGAAGTATGTTTGCCCAAAAGATATCCATAACCTTGTAGAAGAATAGCCTGCAATGATATCCAGGAGTAAGTCTCATAGCTTATCATTGTGTTATTGCCACTGGACCAAAATCAACTCTTCCTCTTTTTCCTCCTCTCCCTCTCTCCCTAGGCTCTGAACGAGTCCCTGAAGCTGCTGAAGTCCAACTCTCCTCAGACCGCTGCTATGCTCTTCACCGTAGACCCCGACGCCGGAAAGATCACCTGCCTGTGTCAAGTTCCACAGGTAACACACCAGATCATTCATACATCCTGTCCTCAGCAACTGCAGCACATTTTTCTTTCTTTTCATTTTATTTTCCTTTTTTCCAACAACATAACAGCTTTGTAATACAGTCAGTATGAAATACCAAAATACAGAAGATTGCATTTTTATAACGTCCACCCACCCTGCCTCAGAGCCATACACCATTAGTGCAAATCTAAAATGATATATTAAGCAAATGAATGAGAAACTCAAGAAATAATCGAAGCAGAAAGACAGAAACAAAAACAAAAAACACAGTCCAGATAAAGCATTGATTAATAGAAATATACATCCGCAACAGATTTGAACTTTAACCTCCCCTCTGCCTTCTCCCATCGTCTCCAGGATGTGGCCAAGCGCGGACTGAAGGCCAGCGAGTGGGTTCAGGAGCTGTGCCCCCTGCTGGACGGCAAAGGAGGCGGCAAGGACATGTCGGCCCAGGCCACGGGCAGGAACACACAGTGCCTGCAGGAGGTGCTACAGATGGCCAACGAGTTTGCACGGCTCAAACTGGGAGAGAACTGAGAGGAGTTTAAAAAAAAAAAAAAGGGAGAAGAGGGGGTGGGCGTGGGAGGCGGAAAGAGGAGGAGGCGATGAGGTCGGAAATATGAAAGGGAAGGATGAGAGGGATTAAAGCAGATAGGATGGGGATGAAAGACGAGGGGGGGGGCAGGAGACGGTTGAAGAGTCCTGAGTCACTCAGGTGCTTCAAGTTTAGGGAGCGTTTGAAATCATCCTCCTCATTTCATCTCTCTTTTCTCTTCCCTTCAGGGTCAGAAAAGATTAGAAATCAAACACAACTCCCGCCATGTTGACAGATGACTACTGACAGTCAGCCAGCAGTAAATGAACCACTAGTTTTTATTGCAAGTAGGCTTTTTTTTCTTTCTGACTTGCTCCAGTAAAATTAATCTCTGTGGAAATGAAACCTACTTGAATATAAATAAATATATATATAAGAAGATCCTCTCATGCAGTTAACTGAGAGAGGATCTCACAACCAGTGCAGGTGATTTGATTCATTATTGCATGTACAGAGGAGAAAAAAGAAGGGATGTACTTTGATTGATTTTTTTTTTGCCTTGTATGCAGATGAAGCGAAGAAAACTATAGTTTGAACTTCAGACTCCTGCTCACTCTAGAAACAAGCCCCAAAGCACCCTCCCTCTCTCTCTCTCTCTCTCTCTTCTCTCTTCTCTCCTCTCTCCACTAGTTCAGGGCTTAATTCGGAGAGATGAGAGATTTAGAGGAAAAGTCAAAAGTCATCCCCGGCTCTTTAAACCACTCACTACGTTCTTTATGTCGCCTTGAACCTTTTCATCTGATTTCCGAACAGCAGCGCCGTCCCATCTGTGTGAGCCGCGTGACTTCTCTCTCTCTCCCTCCTGTGATTGGTCGGACTGATATCGTAGCTGTACCATAGTCTTGCTTTTTCAAATAACAAGCCATTATCTGTAAGTCAGCAGGTTTAATTTTAGTAAATAAAATAATAATGAATTGTATAAAAGGAGGGGTCACGTCCATGTCTAATATTCTGTATAACTTAAATTTTCTGACATTTCATTTCATCGATCCAACGCAGGAAAGTTGAAAAATGTCTTTTAATCATCGAAGCTGTTTCATGTCAGAGAAATGTCACACTGTGAGTATGGAATAAATACTACTGGTAAATGCCAAATGTCTGCCTTTGTTCTTTTTTGTGTGATTTATGTGTAGATGTGATTAATTCAGGGAGGCAGCTACTGAGTCCTGGGCTCGGTTCAGATTTGATCAATTAGCCCCCGGAGGTCAGACTGAGATCATGAGATGCGGATCACTGAACAAAAGTGATTGCGCTATAAATTTATAAGAGAGAGCTACAAAAGCAGTGCTGGTGTAAAGTTTGAGAGTTTTATACACTTTGTTCAGGCCTGACAGCAGGAGGCTAACAGTAAAATAGTGAAAACAATCCTATCTTTTAAATAGCTGTATCCTTACTGTTTAATCCCAGGAACATTGCACACTTGTATATAGTATAAGCCTTATAATAATAATAATAATAATCATACATTTCTTATACTATAAGGAATTTATTTATATTGTAGATTTATATAATTAGATTTTTTTTAGAGATTGTTTATTGTATATAGTATTTTATTTTTGAATCACTTCACCATTACATGACTAATTTCAATTTTGAATTTCCCCCTGGGGGGGATCAATAAAGTTTACCTTACCTTACCCTAAAAGCTTATTTAGATGGTAGCAGAGTTGATAAGAAACTATTCAGCTCACCAAGAAATCCATACTCTTCAGTAACACCATTTTCCAGCATTATTTCTTGACTCTTCAGAAGTCTAGGTAAAATCACCAACTGCAATAAGTGAAGCTGATTGGATTGAAATTTGCTTGGCGTTTAAGGACAAATTAGTTTAATTTAGAAAAATCTGTGAAAAATAAATAAAATATAAATCTGTCATCGATTTTATTCCTGGTCATTGCTGCTATATGTAGAATTACCTCATCACAGGATGCATACTCAGATAGTTTCATACCAAATATTACTCATGTCAATATAACTTAATTTTCAGTTGTATTAAATTCAATTAATTTCAATTAAACTGATGCAATTGATAAAATGCATGTGTATTTATTACATTTTATGTGTTCTACCTAATTTTAGCAATCAAATTTGTATTGTTTTGTATTTAATTATAGAAATTATTTATTTTACTTGATCTTATTCAAGTTTTTTATTTTATTTTAATTTGTTTATTTATGTTATTCAATCAAATTGTAGTTAGTTATCTAATTTAACTTAATTTAATCATGTTTAATCCAATGTGTTTGATCAGGATCTATTTAACTTAATTGCATAATGTGAGGCAGGAGGCAGCCTAGAGAAGTTTGGAAACCTGCCCTTAAAGCAAAAAAGGTGATGCAAACTGCAAGCTATGTTTTCCCTTCACAAACACATCAGACTCCAAACTCATGTTTCATGAAGCTTTTATTTGTACAATAGCATAAGATACAAAGAGTCTGATCACATATCATTCAGACGTTCCGATGTAGTAAATACACGTGTGCTGCCTCGTCCGAAACGTAGTCCTACTGAAGATTGAGACATTAAAGCCGGGACTAACTGATGATCCAGACGGCAAGAAACCACCCACATTAAAAAGACTTCACCCATCCAAACTGAGCTGAACTTGCTTTCACACGAGCCAACTGTCAGTTTGCTGTTATGACAGACATGTTCGCTAAGCAGCCTTTATCCTGCTTGATGAGTGCAGTATTTAGTGGTATAGATTGTAGGTAGTAGTACAGTAGGTGAGCTGACAGAGGTATGAGAGTTAATGTTACAATCCACAGAGAAAGTGTGATATGTGTAGCCTGCAGCTCAGTGACTGCTGCTCAAGAGCTGTTTATGTTTAAAGCAGACCGGCGGGGCCGATGAGGAGAAAGCTGCCCAGTGCTGCTCTCACCTCAGTCTGAAAGGCAACAGCAGCCTGGCAACGGTTGCAGCCGATGCGTGATGCCGACAGCCTCGACCGGCACTGTTTTCATCATGATGTATTTGTTCCTCTAAGCTTTTTTTTCCCCACAGTCATTGAGATTTTTGTCCCTGCTGCAGAAAGCAATTCTCCATTACAACTGAATGAGACTGAGCTTTAACTATAGCAACAGGAGGGAAAGAAAAAAACTGGTTGACGAGATGTGTACTTAAGTTTTTTTTTTCTCTCTCTGGTTCAGATTCTCTTTCGTTACAGCTGGAGACAAGATTGTGTTTCCTCTGCAGGACAACCACAAATTGATCCAATTTTCCTATCTAATCATCTAGTGTGGTTACACAGACACAATGATCAGCTTCTGATTCACATTTTAAAGTAAAGCACTACAACAAGAGAGAAACTACCTATTTACCCTCATCATTGCTGATTTAGAAGAAGAGACTGATATCTTGGGCTTTTTTTTTTTTTTTTTTTTTAGCTTAGTGTTATTTAAGCAGATCAATACCACTCTCAGGTCTTTAAGGTTAATCTAAAGTGCAGCCAGTTGCTGATAGGCTCATTTCAGTCAGGCTTACTGTTTCCAGCCTTTATGCTCAGCTGTCTCCTTTTTTAATGCATTATTCCTTTAAATGCAGATCCATATGGGGATTGAGATACTAAACAGATATTTTACGTCTGCTTTTCCTGAGCTGAGCAGGTGTGCATTCCGATTTGTTCATTTCCTCACTTGTTCTGTTTAATTACCTCATTTAAAAAATAAAAAATAAAATCACAGCTTTTATGTCCCTCTTTTTCTAAAAATCCAGGAAAGTGAGAGTTGCAGTAAGCTCTAGTTATTTGTGCCGCCTGCTTCTGCTTTTGCAGTCGTACTTGGCTCCACAACACGTTTTCAGGCGATCAGTCATAAGGTCAAAACGGTGTAAAAATAGTCCCGCATGTGAAGGGAACTAGGTTGATTTGGGGATGATTTGGGGGAGTCTGGCCTGGAATTTAAAAAAAAAAAAGAAAAAAGAAAAGACAATGTACCTTTAAAAAGAAATCAGTGACAGAAACTCACCAAGCGTGTCAGCTTCACTTAGCACTACTTGTTTCTGTCATCGCTATCATTGGACTGAACCACACATTCAGATTTCACCTGAGAAAACACATCACTGCCTAGGCAACTGACTATCACCTATTAAAAAAAGCAAAAACAACCCCCCCTCCCCTCCCCACGCCCAACCACCCACCTCCACCACATTTCCCAAAATGCTCTCTGTCGATGCAGCTATTTATTATTAGGGCCCGAGCACCAAACGGTGCTTAGGTCCTATTGCATCTGAAGGAATTCTTTTCTTTTCCTTTTTCATCTTCCAAAAGGAATGCGTTTTTGAGGACCTAAACATGCACGAAAACTCATGAAAATTTGCCCACACGTCAGTCCAGGGGAAAAATTTGATATTTTATAGGTCGGAGAAATGGAGGTCACAAAATAGCTCAACACTGTCCACTAGAAAATTAAGAAAATTCAGCCCCTCGCTCCAGATTGATGTACATGAACGAAATTTAGTATGCATACGTATCATGTAAAGCAAAACAAAAAAGTCTATTGGAGCTATACCCTAAGTCCAACAGGAAGTTGGCCATTTTGATTCAAATGTTTGATTTTGGTGCCATTTTTGCCATTTCCACAACTTGTTCTTTAACAAACTTCTCTTACAGATTTAACCCGACTGACTTCAAACTTGTTCAATGTCATCTTAAGGCCTTGGAGAAGTAGAGTTATCCAAATCTTTTGCCTTCATAATACCTGACGGGTGTGGTGATGCGGCGAATTTCGATGAAAAAGAACAGGGATGCGAGGGCCGTTCCGTGCTGCTTGCAGCTTTAATTTCTTAATTGATGTTCCTTACACAGCGACAACACAGATGTCAGCTTTAAGAAGAAAAAATAATCAGTGTATTGGGTCAGCAGTGTGAGAAAAGACCTACTTTAGGTGATAAATGCTGCAGGGAACAGATCGTGTGCTGTAGGTGGAACGAAAAAAAAAACAACTTTCACTCTAATACAGGCAAGCAGAGCAGACGGATCACCCTGCTCACCCCTCTATCTGATCACAATGTTCTGCTATACAACTGTGAGAAATTGAGGGAACTGATAACAGTTTCCATGCTGGAACAGGGTCTCGCCTGTTTGGGTGCACAGCCGGCTATTTAGATTTTTTTCCCCCTACCAACCACAGGCGGCAGGAATGTGACAGGAATGTGTAATTATTCTGCTGCCAGGGAGCCCAAAAATGTTCAGATGAAAACTGTGATATCTCTGAAACAATTTCCACATTCATTTTTTTGAAACTGAAAGGAGCATCTTGGGGAAAAAATGAAAACGATAAACAAAGAAAAAAACCTAAAGACTCCAAGAAAACACTGAACCATGACACCAGAGGTACAACGATGTGTCTAAACCTTCAGATATCTTTTTTGAAACCATTAGACGCAGAGATAGAACAAGTACCTGCAGTGTTTTGGGCTCGAATCCAGTAGAAGACCCTCTCTGTCTGCCATCTTTCCTCCTACTCTATCTCATCTCTCTTATATCTAGAATCTAGAAAGGGAAGAAATGCCATAAAAGTATACACTATATGTTCAAAAAGGTAGCAATGGTGAGTCACACTGCATTACAAGTTTACATCTTCTTTTTTTAGCCTACAGTGAAGAAAAAAGAAAACAAAGTCAGTGTAGAAAGCAGTAAGAAGTGAAGAAGGCGTCTGAACCCCGAGCAGAAGGCAGAGTGTGTGATTTTATGTAAGTGTGTGTGTGTGTGTGTGTGTGTGTGTGTACAGCTCAGAAGGCACACAGCTCTCAGCCAGCAGAAGTGTGTGTGTGTGTGTGTTTGTGAGTGTCAGTCTATGTAGACTTAAAAGACGCAGGTATCAGGTGTGTGTCGCTGATGAAGCAGCTGTAGGCGAGAAACGTCCAGCGGCAGGACAAGGCACAAAAGCATGAATGTGTGCGTATGCGTGTGTTTGTGTTTGTGTGTGTGTGTGTGACAGTAAGAGAGAAAACAAAAACAATACGTTCCCACCGACTCGTAAAATGAGCCCAGCTCAACACTGAAGCGTCCTAATAAATCTGTTATGTGCAAAGAAAGATAAAATCACTGAAAGCAGATCAAAGTACAACAGGTATACATGTGATAACACAAGTTCATCCAAAGATAATACAACAATAATACACAAAACTGATATGAGCAAAGGAGGCACAGTTCTTCCTATCGCCTGCTGGGGGCAGTATATCACCCCTGACACTCCTCAATATGTTTTCTATCTGTGTTTGTTTACTTTAAAACCATTCTCAGCAAGAGGGTCAGTCAGCAAGATGGATAAAACACATAAAGAAATGAAAACATTGAATAAGAACGAGCTTCATGATGTCACGTGGTTACATCCCTTCACTTTTAACAACGCACCCAGAGGGGGTGTGCGTTCAACAATGTGCTCTGGTCTCACACGTACACACAGGTGTTATTTAACATGAATGTACCATCTGCTACAGCCGCTGGCACTCGTGGTTCCTACACAGCTCCTGTTCACCCATTTAATCGTCTTCCAAGACTAAAGTCATTGGATAACACCCTTATGAGTTACTGAAATAATATACAGAAAAATATAATGTCACTGGTATAGTTTTCTCATAGATCTCATAGATTAAAAGTGACACGGGTGGTGCTCGATTGGAAAAAAGTTATGTCACACATATGTATCAAAACATGATATCAGTTGGGATTGTTTACTTATGGTTCCGCATCACTGTCGATCCAATCTAATCACACTACAGATTACCGGATAAACAGATTAGCTGAGATAATCCGATTAGCCATGTTTGTGTGTGTTTTACTCTTAATACATACTAAATAGTTTTCTTTCTAAACTTCACTTTGAATGTTAGTTGCATATTTATAATTTCAAAACGAGACTTGATGGGTTGGAATGAATCCATTTCAGACTCTGTTCAATTGAGTCTGGAGAATGAACTTTAAAGGTCAGAGATATCAGCACAACAATGAAGTAACTGATACGGCTGACAGATGAACAATGGCATGAAAAAACATCGGTTTTGTGTAAAATGTTACTTATCGTGCCTTAAAAGACGTATTAAAAACTTTGTAACTTCCAGACTTGCGTAGGAACCCTGAGTGCTTTTAGTGGTCGGCCACCAGCTGCCTCTCAGTAAACATATATGTCACGACACCTTTGGATGGATTTACTGCCTTGGCTCAACCCAAACACTTTGATTTTCCTTCCTCATTGTGGAACACATTTTCTTTTTCCTCTGATTATGATTCAAATCTGTTTTCTGATACAGTCTAGTGCCACTTGTTAAAAAGCTGATTGGTGTTTGTAACTAATGCTTGAAGAATGTGACTTATTAACATTTTGGGATTTATTTTCTTGCAATCAGATCGATATCCCTCTCATGTCCGTATGCTAAACATATGAAGCTAGAACCAATAGGCAGTTAGCTTAGCTTAGCACAAAGACTGGAAATAGGGGGCACAGCTAGCTTGCTTCTGTCCACAAGCTTCAAAAGCTCACTGCTTAATGTCATATCTTGTTAAAAAAAAAAAAGTATAACAACAAAAAGTTGTGGTTTTGTTGTTACATGACTTCTTTATGCTAAACTAACCGTCTCCTGCCTGTAGCGTCACTCCCAGAAAGACGGTGACTAAGCAAATTTTCCAAACGGTCTAACTGTTCCTCTAATGGAATATTACTTTATGATAACAGGTAGTAGTAAAACACATTATGTGCCACCTGGGTGGGAAAAAAAGATCTAAGTTGAGCCAACAGTATAAATCCAGTCAAAGTTTCAACTCAAAGCTAAACGGTACAAATCGAATAAATCAAGTCTGCAGTCTGCAGGGGGATATGCCATCATCATGAAAATCAAAACAGGAAGTGCAGTTTCTGCGGTACGTAGGTGAAGTCTAAGGCGTCTGGTGGCTTTACCCCCTCCAGACATATCTGAAGTTTTAATTGGCTGAGCGGGGACCAGGGCTAGTGGTTAATGAAGCCGAGCTGCTGACACGTTAAATAATTCCCAGATCCAGAGGGTTCTCCGTTTTCTTTCATCCCATCACTGGGGCCTTAATCTGGGACAAAATGCTCCTGACGATCTCTAACTCCACTGGGACACAGCAGTCAGCTTGGAGGGTTAGGCCTGTGAGAGAAAAAAGAAGTAGAGCGAGGTCCTTTTTTGTCTCAGTGTTTTCAAAGTGGTGAACCCACTACACTTTGTGTAGAAGCGTGAAGCTGCTGCACATAAAGCAAACCTCCGTCTTTTCTTTTCATCCTTAAAAACCCAGGAGCAAATGATGTGTTTCTCATGCTGGCTTTGTCGGGCTGGTTTCTACATGCCTCGGCTCTCTGTCTCCAGTCCTCCTCTCGCAAATTAGACCCTGACAGACCACATGGGAATTTAAACTCCAGTCCAGAAACCAGTGTGCCTCCATCCAAACAGGAAAGGACATGGACTTTTGGCCTCATTAGAGTCTCACGCAGTCAAACTAACATTCTCCCAGAACATTTCTCTTCTCTGTACGGTTGTGAATACAGACTGTAGCACAGCTATGGTGTTCAAAACCAAGTTAGCTGGCTCTATAGAATGTGCAGGTTTGTGCCAGTGCTGCGGTGAACTATCTGAGTCATGACGTCCAAAAGCAGGAAGTCTCGATTATGTTTCTGTGAATCTGCTGCAAGGTGTCAAGGCCTTGCTAAGTCTGGTACACATCGGCGGGGGGTTTGTTAGAGGACAGTCGTTTGATATAAACCTTAACAGTCACCTCAGATCATATAATCAACTGCTTTACAATCCATCACAGTCACACAAGACCCTTGTAAGACTGTCTCGTGGGGCAGACCTTATGTAAAGCAGAGTTATGACAGTGAAAAGTGGCAAGCGATGTCTCGTACCATATAGAGTTCGAGAAGAGTGGTTCTCTCCCAAGTGAGGGCAAAGCAAGTCATAGCCCATGGTTCTGTGAGGGATGGAAAATGAGTCCCGGTGTCTCAAAATGTTACAACAGTACAACAGCTTCTCACAGCTGCACAGTTTGTCTGCTGAGTCAATACTGTCTGCAGGCCTTTAGTGCAGTGCCTATTGGTTGCCAAATTCCACAGTTAAGCAATTGAAGACAAACTGTGTCACTTTTTTTTGCCATCGGAAACCACATAGCTGTAGAACAATAGTCCCCTAGATTGCTGATGGTGCTGTTTCTGTGACCTTTCAGCACCGAGCACACTGTCTTTATGTTAATGGGTGAGGATTAGATTCTTATCCACAGTGAACATTGTTCATTTCCACTGGATTGAGTCCAGAAGTGGAACATTTGCATCTGATCGTTCCCTCTCCCGACTCTCTCGGTGTCAGACACAGTCGGTATTTCTGATAATTGGTTGAGTTTTCTTTCTGTCTGGCCCTCACTTGTTTTTTTTTTGTCTGCTCCTGAGTTGAAGTTGCCCTTGGAAACCAATCAGTGGTCTTATCTTTCAATCCCAGCGCTGGTCGTTAGAGGTGAAATCTTGAGCCAATTGCTCTGTAGTCTAGTTTAAGGCTCAACTCTCACTTTTAGGTCAATCCTATTTGAGCAGAACTACATTTGGATCTTTATGTTCCCTTATCCCTTTTCTTAAGAGTCTACACCGTTTTATCCAATCAGGGTCTCGACTGGTGGGCCACTTCCCAAACATGAGGGTAAGTGAGTGGAATGACACTTTTTGGTACCAGTTGGGCAACTGAAATCCATTTGCACTTCCTCTGTGACCGTTTTGTTTCACGTTCAGTGAGACTGGGAGCCCAAAAAAAGTGAAAGCGAGAATATCTAACACATTCTAAGTGGCCTCTATAGTGTCTGTTGCCAAACCAGCTTTTTAACATACAACCTTAGATATGCTGGGAGATTTGCTGGTTATTTCCCAGGGAATATGGTGATTTTGCCGGCCTTGGCCAGCTGTTGAATGATCTGGGCTTCGAAGTCAGCATCGTGGACGCCGGTTTTCCTGAACTCTCCGGAGTAGCGGTTCTGCTCCCAGTAATGGTGCCAGTTTCCCCGGCTGTCCGCCCCAAATCCAAACACATTGACCTAGAGGAGAGCAAGTTTGAGGTTACAAATGTGTCTGTGGAGATTCTTAGTCATACAGGTTGTGGTACAGGGTCGATTCAATTGACTCTTGACTCCTCTGGATGGTTAAATGTGTATCTGTCCACTATGAACAGGGCTGGGTATTGTTTAAAAAATGACGATACCAGTATCAATCCAAGTACCCAATACCAACTGAGTACTTCAGTCAATACCTTTTATCTTGTGTAACAGGCGTGTAGTGTAGCCACACTTTAGAGCGCTTAGGTGGCATCTTGACTGCTGAACTGCTAAGCGGGCTAACTCAAATTCACTACAGACAGGTTGTACCTGCTGTGACGTTTCCAAACTACTTGGTATCAACTTATTTCGGTCGATAACTTAAAGGTATCGAGTACCAACACCCAGCCCTACACACGATGCAAAAGTAGTTTCAAAATGATGCCAGGATTGACAGTATGTTACGTGAACACAGAGAGAAAAAGAGAACAACTGACCTCATCACAAACATGGAGGGCAAAGAACAGCACTAGCATGCCAGTGGAGGGGTAACGCCCATGATGTCTGGTCCAGCGATCGTGGATGTACTTAAAGAATGCTGGGTTGAAGATTTGGACCTGGGTGATGGGCAGAGACGCAGACAAAGGAAAATATTACAATTAACTGTAAATCTGAATTAGATAGAGATAGAATTAAACCCAAACTCCTGCAAATGGAAGGAAGAGGATCTGTTTCCCCACATGGTTCCCCTTCTATGAAAGGTAAAATTCAAGTGGCTTTATCCCTAAGACGATTGGTAACCCAGGATGACGACCTCATGCAAATCTCAGCTTCTACATGTTCAAAAGGCTCAACTGAACAGGAAAAGATTTTAACCATGTTAAATTTTAATACTCCCTAAGGTTTTGATTGCTTTGAAAGATTAATAGCAATCCTAACCAGATTAATAGTAATTACAAATTTCTCATCTGCCTCCAGGTGATGTTTGATGCCAACAAACAAGGCTTTAGGCTGCTTAGAGCTTCGCAGTTGGAGTAAATCTTATAAATCTATATTTTTGGGTCGGCTCCAAAAGACGCTGTGTAAAAAACTGTGTCTCTGACCAGGCGAACATATTCATAAAGTCCTCACATGGCGGGGATTAGTTCGAGTTTATTTATCTTCACAGATTAAAGAGTGAGCAGAAGATTATCTAAAACAAAGGGAAGGTTTATAATCTAACTGTAATCCTTCATCAACAATAGGGAGGGGATGATATAATTGCAGCAAAGCAGGGTCGCTATATGTGTGTGTGTATGTGTGTGACTGCTTATGTGTATGTGTTGTTATTTTACTGTGTGTGTGTGTGTGTGTTTGTATGTGAGAAAGAATGGCTAAAAGTAATTGCAGTGAACGTTGAAGACACACACCTTGTCTTTATCCACACGGAGAAACTGCTTCACTGGAGCGTAGGTACTGAAAGAGAAATTGATTAAACGCATTTAATCAGCTCTTTATGTGATTGCTGCTGCTATGAATTTGTAATGATTGACAGCTGACAGGTTGTTACAGTCTAGTGACTCTCGTGGCTTCTCACAACTGTTCAGTGTGTCAGTGTGTGTGTGTGTGTGTGTGTGTGTGTGTGTGTGTGTTTGTGTTTGTGTCTTCTTACAATCGAATCTGGCCCGTGGAAAGAGCGCTGGTGATCCAGACGAGATCCAGCGTTTTAAAGGGAACCAGGACGAAGCTGACGTTGGCCGCCAGGTTCTTGGCGCTCTCCGGGTACATGAAGTGGTGAGTGGTGCGGCTGCCGGCGTCTTCCTCGTAGCCCACCGTGGGGGCCAGGTTAATCCTGGAGGCGTGCGAGAGAGGGGGACGGGGTGAGAGATGTGCGTTTTTTCAGGTCACGCTTGGTTAGCTAGCAAAGTGGAAGGCCTCCAGCTCTACCTGCAGTCAAGTTCTGTTTCACAAGACTCTGCGCTCATGCTGACTTGACAGCAGCTCCTTGAACCAACTTAAGGGCTTTTAAAGGAGTGGTTAAATATTTTACAACCTAAGAAGATCAAAACCAGTTTGGTTTTAGTGTTAAACCTGTATAGTTCACCATGTTGGGCTTTAACACACAGTAAAACCCTAAAAACAACAATACAAAACAAACAACTGAACATGTGTATTAATGAGCTTTAAAGATGTTGTTAGGTATACAGCTGTTCCCTTTGCTTCTAGTCTTTATGTTAAGGTAGGCTACTTAAAGCTGCTCTAATCAACATATTTTATATTAACAATAACTTGGATAGCTATGTATAATATAGCGATGAAATCACAGAGAATTATCACCTCAGCTCTACAGAGCATTTTACCACCTTCCAGTTTCATTTTTCTATTGTTTACTTCACTGTGTTGGTACTCTCTTGCCACTCACATTTCCTGCAGGCAGCTGTATGCTTCCTGTTTTCAGCCTAACTACACTGTAGCCACATGTAAAAATGACAGGATAATGGTAAATGCTAAAACATTACATAACACTGACTCTGTAAAGTCTGTTACATTAGTCATCATATGCCACTGGTTGTACTAAACCAAATTAGGCTGTAGCAACTCAAATCTCAATGTAATGAATTGAGGTTGTTTTAATGTTTATAAATTCCGGTTTTCATTCGTAGGAGAAAAAATGTGTTTCTGAAAAAAGTTGCATCATCCTGCTTTTGCTGATGCTACATAGATGCACCACAAAAAAAACAGCAACCAGAGTAGATGTTATATTCATGTGGTTCACACCAACCTCTCAACATGTCATTACAGAAAAATTCTTTTGTCGAACCACGCAAAGCTTATCTATCTTACCTTCTTAGTTTCTTCTTTTTTGTACTTTAAAACTGAGTGTAGACCTTCTGCTGCTGAAGACCATCTGCTTTAGGGTTTGACAGGTTGTTCTTACATGTGAACATTTCAAATTTGACAATGGCTTAAATGAAAGCTCACTGGGAGCTGTCAGTACATTGGAAAAGCCTTTTGTCTGATACTGTAGCATTGTTACTTTCTAATGTGTGGTCCTTACCCATAGCTTGACAAGGACTTCCCAGCAGCACATTGTATTACATTAGATATATCAAGTATATTTTGTGCAGTATAATTGATAATCAGTAACTGAACCTCTCTGCTCTGTGTGTGTACCTCAGACCTTTGCTGTATTTACAGTAGACGTGGCTCACTGTCTGGAGGAGTGAGCTGCTTATGCAAACGCGAAGATGCACCTGAAAAAAAAAAAAAAGGCCACCAAGTGCGCCTACTCATATGCCAGCGAGCAAAACAGATGTTTGTGGAGATAGCAGGACTGAAAAAAGGCTGATCATGACGTGGGTGGGTGACGGTGGTGGTGGAGAGAGGGATCGCTGTGGGCTAAGCTGATTTTAAAAACAAATGAGAATCGAACTGCGGTAACCCGAAAGTGTTACAGGAGTTGGAGGTTGGAGGCTGCCCACACAGGTCTGCTGACAGTGCAACGTGTAATGGATGCTAATGCCTTTAGCACGCGCACACACACAAAATACAAGTCATCCTTGCAGCCGCGACACACACTCGCTGTGGGAAACAACGTATAGCTGTGTGTTAACGCCAGCTGACAACAATCAGCCACTGTGATCCGTCACTGCTGCATGAAAATAACCGGAGGGAATAGATTGAGACAAAAGGATTTATGTGCTTCAATGCATGTGTGTGTGTGTGTGTGTGGGAGTGTGTGTGTGTGAGAGAGAGAGAGAGAGAGAGAGAGAGAGAGAGAGAGAGAGAGAGAGAGAGAGAGAGAGAGAGAGAGAGAGAGAGAGAGAGAGAGAGAGAGAGAGAGAGAGAGAGAGAGAGACAGACAGACAGACAGACAGACAGACAGACAGACAGACAGACAGACAGACAGACAGACAGACAGACAGACAGACAGACAGACAGACAGACAGACACACAATCTATATGTTTCTACTTCTTAGGACACAATGCCCAGAGTGGTGACCTCACATGAGCCAAGTGACACGAACCCCCTGCCAACCAATTAGAGAGAAGAATACAGGTCAGCATTAAAGAGTGAGATTAAATATAGAATCAGACGCACACATCTGCTGTCTGCTACTCTGTAAGCCTTTCTCCTTTTAGCGCACAAACAAACATGATGCATGATGTAACTTTAATGACACACAATGTGCAGTGTGATGGTATAGAGCTCTCCTCACATAAGCTCCGCGAAGCCTTCATCTTTGCCTCTATGTCCATCTTTTCCTCCTCTTATCTTCCTCTTATCTCATGTGTCCTACATCTGCTCCCCCGGGTTTCCCCATCTAGCCATTACATCCATTCCTCTCACCTCATGATGTAGTTGTGTCCGTCAATGGTCGCCCCATATCCGGCCCCGCGGAGGTTACCGGAGTTCCCCACCACGGCGCAGCGCAGGCAGCGTCCCGGATCCCACGAGCCATACGGCGACCTTCCGGGAATCACCTGCGATAAGACAAGCCATGATCGAATTAAAACAGACTGGATTCAAGCAACAGAGGGAAATGAAAAGAGGACTCTCACACCTAGAAGAGAAAGATACATAAAATAACCTAACCTGTAGCTTAGACCTGATTGTAAAAATACATCCTGCTCGTAATACTGGGGTGAATTCTTCATGAGACCCATCCATGAAAAATAAATGAGCCTCTGTCTGTCCTCGGGGAGCCAGACTGAGATATTAAAACATACAGCTTCATGTGAAAACACTGATCTGCTTTGAGAGTCAGGATGAAGGAAAAAAAAAAAGAAGATAAACAGGTACATTTAAAAGGAATGAGTCAGGTCGCTGATAAATCCTGACATCTAATAAAGACTATCTGTTCCCTTCAGCCTTTTCCCCCAAGAGTGTGAAGTAATGACTTGGCTGATTTGAAAGAACCAGAGTAATGAAAAGATGAATTAATAATATAAAATACCTGGAACAACCTCAGCAGCACCTGCTGGATGCTGTGGGGTTTAAACTGGGGCTGTAACATCTAGAGGGAGAGAGAAAGAGAGAGAGAGAGAGAGAGAGAGAGAGAGGTATGGTTAGGATGTGTAGTTTCTTCTCTGCAGACAAATCAAATCTGACAACACACTTTAAATTGAGTTACTCTTTGTGCGCTCGTGTGAGTGTGTGTGTGTGTGTGTGTGTGTGTGTGTGTGTGTGCGTGTACGTAACAGCCATGTGTCAGACTGACAGGATGCAGTAAGATTTGGCACAGTCTGGTCAGAGGAGTTGGGGCATTGCTGTCCACATGTCAAAAAACAAGCTGAATAAGAAACCGGATGGCAGTGGAAGAAGGATGTATAATGAGAGACAGAAAAGGCAGAATAGGATTTTTCTGCTTTTAATGCGAGTCAAAAAAAAACCCCTATTCTGATTACACTAGTGCTAAAGTTTCTTCACAAGTTTTCTTTTAACACTGTCCGTCATCAACATAAGTGAGATGTCCGAAAGGAGCTGCTGTTCTACTTTGAGGGATAAACAAAAGTGACAGCGAAGATGACATCAAGGCTCTCCAGCTTGGATGAGTAAAAAAAAAAAAAACGACCTGAATATATAGCGGGTTGGATAAAAAAGTAAAAGTAGTGTGTAGAATGTAAAGAGGAAGGGAGCAGGAAGAGGCAGAGGAGATGAAAGGAAACAGGAGGAGTTGATACTTTACAGGATGCTGTAATTTTTTCTCTAATATTCTCCGCACTGCTTTATTTTGCCCTTGAAGTGCCTGACTGTCAAAGGCTCTGTGGAGAAGTAACACCATGAACATGAAGCTATTAGTGTCTTGTGCAAGAAAACTTTTATTCAGGATTTCCTTTTTTGGCTACCTTGAAAATGGCTTTACTTTCCTGTTTGAAAACACGAAACACCATTAAAGTGTTTCAAGCTTGAATAGAATCCATTATAATATACAAAAGCATTAAATAAACCCCAGTAAAAAATTGTGATTATGGCGCTTTAGGAAATATAAACCATTGTAAGTGAAACCAAAAAGTATGTGGATGCATTAACACAAACTGTCCTTGATGTTTAGGTTCTTTTATGTGTAACAACCACGGTGCTCCTAAGGCTGTTTCATGTTGAATTTTTACAATATTTTAAGTGGTGAGAACATTTCACGGTTCAGATGTGATAGCAACAATATGAAGCTAACTATTAATAGCCTATATTTAGGGGCTGGGTATCGGTACCCGATACTTTTAAGATATCAACCTAACTAAATCGATACCAAGTAGTATCCAAACGTCTCCCGTCAAATGATCCCTGCAATCCATCCTTTTTGCACCCAGAGCTACAGACTATTTGTATGGACTTGCTCACAGCCAATCAATGCAAGCGTTCTTTAATTCAATCCGAAATGTGATCATTATCACTTTAAGGGTACTTGGATTGGTACTGGTATGGTAATTTTTTAAACAATACCCAGCCCTACGTATGTTACAACAGCAATAGCAAAGTGTTTTTAATATGCATAGAGCTTAGTAAGATACAGGACAGGAAAGTGACAGCTGCACCTTTTTACACCTGAATATGGAGACAAGTTGATGTCTTCGCCTACAGGCAAAAAAAAAAAGGTTGTTCCAGTTTGAACAGATGTGCCTCCTCCTCCTCAGTTTTTTTTTTTCATTGAACATTTTTTACTGACTAAAACAACCAGTTAAAATAATACAACTGGAACCTTTTTGCCTGTAGATGTAAAACAGAAGGTAGAACTCAAAGCATTAATGTGAAAATTAATCTGCATCTATTTCATTTATTAATCAAGTCACTTTTTTAAATAATTTGCAAAAAAAATTCAGTGGTTCTGACTTCAGGTAACTGTTATTTGTTGTCTTTGGTTTTGGACTGTTGATCTGATATCTGGTTTTGGGAAATTGTGACAGGCATTTTTAATTGATAATAAAAGTAATTGTTAGTTTATCATTGGATGGGTGACTGTTACTGTTTGTTTAGAGCTACCTACTGTAAAACAACAGATATTTCAACTTTTTAAAATAACCCGTTTATCAAATGTTCTTCCCTGTGGAAAGCACTTATATATATATATGGAATTTCCCTTTGGCCTTTGCAATCCTGCTAAACTGCTGCAATTATTAGTTTTCATGAAAAAGGTGGCAATTGTTGGACTGGAACTATAGTTGGTTGAGGCTGGCTGCATCTGGCTTTAGGTGCTTTACATCAATGACACAATTTCAAAAAAGAGTTATGGTTGTGTTGTGCCTGTCTTTAATCCATGCTCACATTTTGAGTTTCTTACTGACTGCTGTATTATCTTGCAAGCATGAAACATTGTGGCCCTCATAGTCAAGAGTGACAATATAAATATATTCCTGCTTTCTCTATGAATTTAAATATGGCTTTTTTGGGAGGGATCATGGCTTTGAATTGATGCCACATACCAGAAGCTGCCTACAATTAGATCTGAAAAAATAAAATAAAATCTTGTTTTGAGCATCTGCCAAACCACACGGGCAAATGTGCATTCATGCATCTGAAGAGAAAACAAGCACCTGCAAGTGCTAACACAAAAGTTTCATCAGGATATTAGCAGCCACTACACTGCCGTTGATCTCCATTACCATGTTTTCCTTTCTGTTTCTCTCCCTCTCTCCCACATAGCAATCTTTATTTTTGCACTCCTTTGTCACCGCTTCCTTTCTCCCACCATTGGCCTTAATTCCCTTTTCTCAACACAGATCTCATTCGCTTATATTTTCATTCACACGTCCTCTCCAGCAGTCTCCTTGCCCTCATGTCTAATTCCTTCTCTTTAATTTCCCTTGCTCCCTCTTTTGTTTCTCCTCCTCCTGTCTTTCTTCATATCGTTGTCTCTCTGGGACGCTGGCGCATCGTGCTACTCATCAGTGCTGATCAGAGACCATTAAATCTTTCTTTTACTCCCCTCTACTCTCTCTGACTTTGTTTCTTTTGCTGTTAACTCATTCACCTGCATTTTTCTTTCATTCTTTCTCTTCTTCCCCATTCTGTTTTTCCATCATCTTTGATCCCTTGATCCTTTCTTTGCCTCTTCAATCTCTGACTCCCTGCATGATGCCAGAGCCAGTTTGGCATGGTTCACCGCTGTTGTTCAGGGGCTATTAATTTTTGGCAGATGTTTTTTTGGCAGCCATGCCAAATGCCATCTTGTTTCCTTCCCTCAACTGACTTCTAAAGTATAAGCTACCTGACAACTACTTTCAAGTAAATACAACTTTTCTTTTTCATTTACACCAATATTTCATACTGGTGTCATAACACTTCCACGAGCTTGATGCAATAACTGTTGTCAAGCTAAAACACAGCCTGGTTATAACACATGTATTAACCAAATAGAGATTACTGCATCACTAAATTAAAGAGTTGCACCTTACAAACTAGTTCTGAGATTGTTACTAAATGTTTAAACACAGTAATTTCAAGGTGTAATGGTTGCATAGCTAGCTTAATCAACAAAACTAACGTTAGCTTGTTAATATATGACCTGTTTAGACTGAAGAGTAAAAGATGTACTGTAATAATGTTGACACAAGCTGATGCTGTTTGATGTCAATTTGGTAAAATTACTTTTTACATAAATAACACAATTTACCTTAAAGAGTAAAAACTATGTCAATAATATTAACCTACGTAGCCAAACAACAACGTTAGCTTAATCTGGTATTTCACTCAATCTAAAACTACATTCATTATACTAGCTAGTACACATATTTCTCTATGTATACAAATATAATAACCGAGTCATACCAACATTTTCAAAGGGTTGTCAGGTAGAGCGAATACCTCATTCAGTAAATTAGCTTATTAGTTAGGGCTGCTTGTTTATGGCAAAAGTCATAATCAAGATTATTTTGGTGAGATCATGATTATTTAACATGATTACGCATTGACTTTAGAAACAAAACCAAAAAACAACAACCCCTTGGTTAGCCCAATGTCATGGTCCAGAAGTGATGGAAAATAAATGTTCAACTACAATTTAAGACTAACTGGCAAATGTTGGCAGGGCTGCTTGATTTTGGTCATGTAATCTCTAAGAGGCTTTTAGCCAGAAACACCAGCCTGTTTACATGGTTGGTTTCAGAAATGAACCCAGGCAGGTGACAATATTTCCACCTGTGCTGAAAACCCTTTCTGAAGAGGAACTTAAGGCTGGGATGCACAGGTACTTCCTTGCCAGTGGGTCCTCCTCAGTGTCCAGTGTTCCTGCCTGGAGGTAGGACTATAGCTCAGGAGTAACAGGGTCCACGGCAGAGGCCATGTCGACCAGCTGAGTGCTGAAGTGTTGTTGTGTTTGTCATTTGATGTTTTGGTGAGGTCTGTATCATCCTCCTGCACTGCAAATACTGAGTTCTTGAAGAGGTGGAGGGTTGGTTTCAAAGACGACACACTTTCTTTCCAGAAAGTGCATCTGTAAATTAAACCAGGGGGCTGAGTGACTTATTGATGGCATCCGGTACATCAATGTCCTGCCAGGAGGGGGCGAGATGTCTGACCTTTCAGACGTTTAAAAGGACCTGGACAATGGCCTCTTGCTGCTCGAGGACCCTGTCGATTATGGCCTTCCTAGATCCCCATCTGGTTGAACATTCTGTCTTTGCTGAGTGTTTAAAGGCAGATTCAGCTTCTTCTGTGCCTCTGCGAGCACCCTCTTTTATCTCCAAATGTAGGAGAAACTGCTCATCACTTTTTTCAGAACCCCACTGCATGGTCGATCCTGGGATCCTTCATTGTATTCTCTTAGATTACAACAAATATATACACATTTAGTATCTAGTATTTAATATTTAGTACCTCTTCCATCCATTGACGTCAGCTGTCAGCTTTATGTTTGAGACATTGTCCCCAGTGACAAGTTTGTCCTCATTTAAATCTCATGCAGCCATTAGTCAATGAGTGATGTTTTGCCCCTTGTGGTATTCAAGAAAAAAACGCAGTTTGGAGACACTTTGTTTTCAAATTGAAATCAGCATTGATGTAATGAATTGTAAGACAGATGTAAGGATCCATGGTGTGACCTGACCACCTGACCTTACCTGTCCATTGTGGTATTATAGTGTTTGGCTGTAGACACAACTTCCTCACAGCTTTTACTAGACAGGATAGGCAGTGAAACTCTGGTGAAATGGTGACGTGATGGCATTGCTTAACGTTTATCCAAAGTTTTTTTTATCAGTTTCTTGAATCCATGGTTGCTAACAGTGCTAATTGGGTGGATGTCTTTTGCTAGGAAGAATGTGATGGCATCTGTTATTTATTTATGTCTCTGAGAGCTGGATGGGTAGGTGGCTGCATATAAAGACTGTCCTCAATCAATGACTGTGTTGGGGTGGAAGAAGTTAAGGGAACTCAGCTTTTTTTGATTCATTGACCAGCCCTACTAATAGTCTAAAAGCTTAGGAAGGACTTCATACACACACTAATGGATTTACAAATAGCTAGTGCAACCTAATTATTAGTTCTCATATCAGCGGCATTATGCCCGAATTTCTGTTCAAGTATTTTTTCTGTCTCAGCTGTCAAATTATTTGTTGAAAAGTACCTCCTGTAGAGTGATTTCCCCAAAGACATTAGGTCTCTTAATCGACCAAAACTGGCGGAGGTTGAGTGTAAATGTTTTCCATCCTAAATGTGAAAACATTTCATCAAATTAAATAATCTAAGTACTGCTGAATCGAACATTCCTTAAAACGTTTCTTTGATTTAATGCTCAATTCTCTAAGTCTCCTGAGGCACAATAACACATTAGGGTTGATTGAATAGCATATATTCCAATCATACATACACAATCATTTTTGCCTTTCTTAACACTGGTTGATTGAACTCAGCATTAACAGCTAGTCAAGTGAGGAAAAAACAGACAGCAGAAAGGTTATTTCAGCATTTAGTTTGATTACATCAGCTCTCCATATTAAATCTGAAGAATTTTCCTCAGAAATGAAAAGCGAGTAGATGACTGGGGAGCATTTTAACAGCTAATTCTTTTTGTTAATCCATTAATTCTGCCTTGTGTACCATTATGGTACCCAAATATTGGTTAGAAAAAATATGGAGGCTAGTGCATTAATCCCCATGAGGTCTCTATTCCCTCTATTCTTTCTCCAGCTCCTCCCTCCCATCCATTAACTCAACATTTAAATGGTTTTATTGATATTCAGCAGTGAACGTTTGCTGACTGCAACATCACGGACTAGAATATTCCAAAGATACTGTAACATAGATTGATTTTATTTGACAATTTCATTTTAAAAACACCAGCCCTGCCAGGGCATTGAGCACTTACATACAAGGAAAAGTCAGGATAACACAATAAAACCCTAAGGCCTATTTCCATTGTGATCCCTTTAGGGGTGGGGATGTGCAAGGGAGGGGTCAAGACAGCAGATGTGACACTGTAAGAATGACACAAAAACATTCATCAAAACAATAATATAATATAATACAATGCATTTCAAACATCACTGGTGCCTACGCTGTCACACAGCAAGTTATTCACTTTATAACTTTATTTATTATTCAATGTCTACCATAGTGCTTTGTTAGATGATGCCTGGCCCTACTCGCCACTCAGTTAATACAACTAATTCAAACTCTGCGCATCAGCAGTAAACACATCAATATATCAACATTTCTTAATGGCACCCTCAACAGATTATATACAAGTCGTGGTCTGTACATAATAATTAAAATAAATATCCTACATCAATAAAAAATCAAGAAAATAAGATATAATATCCTACTGTAAATAACCTCTGAGCCCATTCTTAAGCAAAAGCTTGATACCTCCCAAGCTGCTTATGATTTCAAGACTTCCTGACAATCTATTCCACAGATTTACTGCCATGTACATAAAAGTTCCTTTCCACAGGTTACTCTGAAACCTGGGACAAACAAAGTCAGTGGAAATGCCCCTATTGGAATAGCTGTGAATATAATGTGAAATAATATTTAAGTTATGCACAATCTTATGTACAATGCACAACTCACTCTGAGAGACTCTTTCCTGTACTTTCAACCACCCAAGGCTCTCAAAATGAGAAGGATCAAGGTGAGTTCTCATGGGGAGATTCAGAATAACTCCAATTACCTTGTATTGTGAAGTCTGAAGTCTGACGTCTGTTTTTAACCATGAACTTGACTAGAGCTCCTGCCAGGGTCCTATCCAGGATATTTGAAATTCTGGCTAAGAAACATGTTCTTTGATTGACTTTGAAAGCACCTTTTCAGCCTGGCTCACTCCTGCCATAAAGCTATCCAGCAAACAGCAATGGTAATTAACTGCAAACACAGTGTCACTGTTGTTACTGGTTGTAATTTTCAGTCTTTTGCTGTAGCCAATTTGCTAGAGATGTCTATAGCATACCTGAGTCATTCCTATATTCTACAAACTTCTCCAACCAGTTTGCCCTTTGGCACTATCTGTTATTCTTCTTGCTTCATTCTCCACTTTGTTTGTATTTTGCCCAACTAATCAAATGAATCATTCTTGTCTTTTTCCTGTTTGTACTTTGTACTGTTTATTTCTCTTCTTAATAGTCTCCAGACTATCACCATTCATCCAGAGCTCTGTCCTTTTTTATTCTAACCCTCTTCTAAAACATATTTAAGAGGACACCATGCTTTATCCATGTCAATACAATGCAATGCAAGGGAACAGTCCATTCTACTCAGACAATGGGTGAGCGTTATCAATCATAATGTATAACACATCATTTAAAGTCTGAAATCTAGTCGACATTTCAAGTGTTGTGTAAAACGGCCCTGTGCCTTTCTTCATTTAGTTTTCTAGATCATATGCAGTAATTGTTTTTCTTCCTTCTCTCTTTTTGTCCTCCTTCCTCTCAATTTCTTCACTTAATTTGCAAATCTGCTTTATCCCTCATTCCCCTCTTTCATTATTTCATAGCTTCCATCTTCCTAATGTCCACATTTCCCCCTCTTTGCTGTATTATATATGTGATCCTATCCTCTTTTCTTCCCTGCATTAATTTCTTCTTCTTTCTCTCTTCCTCCCAGTTCATCCCATTTCCCTTGCAGTGTGACCTAATGATTTGGCAGCTGTTGGCCTGTGTTTGCATTTTTTTGCCATTTCAGAGCTGGACTGACGCTACAGCTCTGAAAAAGGACCTTAAATCTGCAGTGCGGAACCTTTACATATATATGAACGTTCTTTACATTCAAGCCCTCGCCAAATGAGTTCACATAATGCTGATTAAGCCCATCGCCGCCAGGTAAATCTCCCATGTATTTCCCAGTAAGCACGGTTTTTAATCTGGTGTTGATGGCAACATTCCCGCACTGGCTGGATGAATGCATTCCACGCATGATCTATAGGCAGAGCACACTAGAGACTTCTGCTGGCTGAGTTGCTAACTTGAATGGTGGTAAAATAAATTTCATCATGCGGTTCTTGTAGACTTTTCAAATGTTATCTGACTCAATGGATCAAATTCTGATAATGAAATGAGTCTTTTCGGAGGGGTCGTGTGATGCTCAAAACTACTCATCCACCGTTTTACAGCCGCAACAGTGAGGACGGAGTAAGTTACGATGGAGTCTGTGACAAAAGTCCTAGAGTCCAGCTTTAACATAGCCATTGATGGACACCATATAAAACTGGAGATCATACTAGTAACACGCAAACATGTTTAGAGTCAATTGGATAATGACACACCCACAAAGACGAACACACACACACATAAACTAAGACTGGGTGTTAATTGAAAACACTAAAGTACTTCCCACCTACCCCTCTCACTTTTTCATAAGACGCATTTATTCCAGTTTTCGGACAGTACTGCAGTCTGTAGTGGTTTAAGAAAAAGCCAAGTAGCCAACTCTGTAATGTTCCACTTCTCCACAAACACCATGACATATGACAAGCCATGAAGGGCATGTAGAACTTGTAAGAGGGGATTGGTTGGCTCAGTGACAAGGGAGGATGAAGAGGATGGAGAAGGATCTGTAATTATGATGTACTCCCCCCCCCATGTTTGTGTCCTAATAAATGTAGTGCTCTCATGTAACTGACTGCCCTTCTCTGTGCAACACACACCAATGGAAAGTGTTAGATGGTGCTGCAGTCAGTGTCAAAAAACACTAAAAAATGACTTTGTTACAATGTTTACAGCATAATTATTATAGAGCGTGCAATCTGTGATCTTATTTTTGTGTGTTTTTAATGAATATCAATGAGGTCAGGGATATTAAATCAGAAAAAAACAACTGTCAGTTATGCTAATGTTGGGTTTGGGAGCTTTATTAAAACATTTTTTGAATAAAATGAAACCATGTATACAACAATTTGGTAAAGTTAAAGCCCCTGTGTGCAAGATTTGAAATTTCTGACAATGGCAGCTCTCTAGGGTAATATATTACACAGTGTCAAGCAACAATGCTCACTAATTATCCCCTTCCAACCAAAGGATATGAGCCAGTGTCACTGACATGAAAGAACTGAAAACAACACATAGACTGCACCAGTTTTCATCGGTGTTATTACTAGAACTTTTCTTCAAATACAAAACTGTGCCATCAGAATATTTTTAAATGTTGCACATAGTGGCTTTAAGTGCATTAAATGTTAAAAGATCAATCTCAGCTGGGAGCATAAAGACACTTTTAGACATTAGAATAAGTATATTAGTTATAGGCTACTTATACACAACAGACAATACAAGACATAGTGTTTGGAATTGCATTGAATGTGCTTGTGGTATTGACGAACACAGACAGACAATGCCCTCCATAAATGAATAGTATGGGACATTTAGGTAGATCCATATGCTAATTTACTTTCTTTCCAAGCGTTAGATGAGAAGATCAATACCACTCTACTATCTCTGTTTTACAAATGGGGATAGAGCAAGGAGGACATTATGTTAGCTGAGCATCAAAAATACTTCTATTAACATTTTTAAAGCTCAATAATTAACATGTCACGTCACATTTGTTTTAACTGTACAAAAAAAAAAAAAGATTTAAAAAAAAAATGGCACTGAACTTTAGAGGTGCTGGTAGGCAGATTTTGTTGCTATTTGATAGAGCCAGGCTAGCAGTTTAGGAGACAACTGGATTTTCATTCATGCCAAAATCCATCTTGTCAAGCTGTTAGGGCTGGGTACAGGTACTCGATACCTGTCAGTATGTTTTTCATGTCTGTCTTCTACATTTGGTACACGGTACGGTATGGTATATGTTGTTAGCTCTCGATCGCCAAGTATCAACACAATTCTATTTATCCTGCATGCTGTCTGATGATCCGCATTAAACGTGTATTAAGAAAGAACTTCTGATTTGCCTCATATTTGTATCTTCAAGATCATCACAGAAACATCTACTCTCAATACCTTTAAGGTATCGAACGAAATAAGTCGATACTTAGTAGTACCGAAATGTCTCCCGTCAAATGATATCTGCAAACGATCATTTTTGCGCCCAGAGCTAGAAAATATGACTATTTATATGGACTTGCTCACAGCCAATCAATGCAAGCGTCCTTAGATTTAATGCAACATGTGATTGGCCCGTTGCCACAGCAGCTACAACCCGTCTGTGGTTGTGAAGTCGCAATTTAATGCTTCTATTTACATGATGGGTATCGAATAAAGTACTCAGTTGGTATCAGTATCATTTTAAGGGTACTTGGATCGGTAGTGGTATTGTAATATTTTAAATGATACCCAGCCCTACAAGTTATGCATTTGCATCCAAACCCCTGGTGGTTCCAACCAATCAGCGTCCTTTGAGGATCCTTGCATGATCTTGTGAATCCAGCTGCCTTGCAGGGTAAGACGATTATAGGTGGAGATAGACAGATGTTTCATCCAATCACCTGCTAAGTATTTTTTTGAAAGTGCCTGCCCTCTTCCAAACTGTTTCTAAGGATGACTTCTCTGATGGTTCTGTGTAACAAACCATCAGGCGCATCAGGTTATAGCAGTTCCTCTCTGTTTTCAGTATTTATGCTAAGCTAAACCAACTGGCTGGATGAGAGTGGTATCAATCTAATAGTAGGCAAGAAAGTGAATGAGTGTATTTCCCAAAATCAGGTGAATCAGGTCGATTCTCTATAAAATCATCCGCCAAAGTCCTGCACAATGTTTACACTTCAAATTCAAAGTGGTGGTTACCTCACTTGATGAACATTACGGGCCACACAACTCCATCATGTAAAGTTAAATGAAATTGTTACTTACCACCCACCAGTAGTAGACATCAGAGGGCAGCTGCATGTTGTCCCTCGTCCAAACGGGTGAGATATCTGGGTCGTAGTTCTCATCGAACCAATCAGAAACTCCGGGGTCTCCGATGCAGCGAGAGCAGGCGCACGTCTTCTGTTGCTGCGTGTCAGGTGGTGACAGCCTGTGTGCGCCTACGTAGCTGGGCACCAGCTTCACCCGCCGCGACTCCTCCCAACCGGGGGGCTCCAGGTAGTTGAAGCCGTAGCCTCCCCGGAGCGAGACGGAGAAGAAGAGCGAGGTGAGGAAGACGAGAACCAGCGAGGCCAGGAGAACCCAGACTCTGCGGGAACATCTCACCCTGCCTCCTTTCTCAGCTCCTCCTCCTCCTCCTCCTCCTTCCCCGCTACTACCTCCGCCTCCTGCCGCCCCGGCCGCCCCTCCGCTCAGCCAGGGCCTCAGCTCGGAGAGTCTGGGAGCTCCCCTGAACGGAACCCCGCCCCAGAACCCCCAGCCCCAGCGCCTGTCCCGGTGAAGGGTGGAGGACGGGATGCGGCCCCCCCATGGCCATGCCCCCACCCCTGGGCCTGCCACTGTCCCCAGCCCACCTCCTCCTGACCTGGTCAGCGTGACTGGGACAACCCCTTGACTGGCACTCTGGACCACGAGATCACCCACTTTATCAGACTAGTGACAACACACACACGCACACACACGCACACACACACACACACGCAGTAACGGAGGATAATGTGTCAGAGTCAATTTGTCTCAGTCAAGCTGTGCGCTCAGCGATGCTCCTACGCTTTCTCTCGGTCTCCCGCTGGATCCTCCACAGCTATGTGCTCATATGACATGCAGCAATGTCTTAACACACACACATGCACACACACTCACACACACACAGTTGAATTACACACAGCTGTAGCTTGACTGATTCGTAAGTCCTTTGCTTTAGATGAGAGGTGATCTCCCCCTCAGCTTCGAGCGCAGCCTCTGTCTTTCTTTGTCACCTCTGAATCCTTTTTCTTCATTCCCTCCTTGTTTTAACTTTCTAACTTCTCTGGCCTCGTGCTCTTTTTATATCCACCTCTCTCTTTTCCTTCCCTCTTCTTTGGTTTTAACTGCAATGTCCATCTTCAGTGAAATCCAGCGCACATCATGTGGATGGATATGCAGCAGGTCCCTCTGCCTCTCTCTCTGCCATCTGTGTGAACGCTGAGCTGGGCTCCGGTGCTCTGCTTTCTCTCTTTCTCCCCCGTGTCTCTCGTTGCACTGAAGCGATGTCGCCAAAGAAATCTGGCAGACTAGTTGAGAGCGGCGGAGAGAGGGAGGGAAGAAGGGAGGAGGAGGAGGAGGAGGAGTGGTAAAAGGGAAGAGGTCTGGCCTGAAGGGTGTTCCATCACGTCTCTAGCATTCCCACACCAAAAAACACCTCTTTTTTCTTTTCTCTTCTTCTGCTATCTGCCGTTTTCTCAATTTTCACTTCCCTCTATTTGCCGTCCTCGAGGTTCACCTTGCCTAGTCTCTCTCTCCTCTCTGTGTCTCAAGATCTCTCCTCTTTCACCCTTTTCAGTCCATTGTCTCAGTCGGCCTGCTTCGCTGAAGCACTGAAGGCTGCCTGGTGAAAAGCAGTTATGTTGAGATGAAAGAGCTCCTCTGATGCTGTTCCTCTTCACACTCCCCCCCCCCCCCCCAGTCACAAAGAAAGTTTAAAGTTAAGCTGAGAAGTTTCTGCCAAGTCTGGCTGATATGGTATCCAATCAAGGTTCAAGATTTCCAATACGGTTACAAAAGAACTGATCAAGACGTCCTTTCACTCTTCCACTTTATCCTCATAGAGACAAAAAAAACCCCCAAAAAGTAAGAAGTCTGGGAGAAATAATCAAATCATCACGAGTGGCCGACGTTCATGCGTTTTTTTTTTATGACGATGGTTCATCCACAGAAGAGAAGCGAGAGTGTCGGATGGAGTGATGCGGAGAGGATGCGATGGATAAAAAGACAAAACCAATCGGCCCCAAATCTCATCTTCTCTCCAGCTGGCTTTGAGAGGACGACTTTAGGAAGGGTGGGGGCGGCATCTGTCCCGAGTCCCGGAGTAGTGTGCGTACGTGGGCGCGTCTTTGTGCCTGTGATTTAATCTGAGTACGGTGTTAAGCTAGGGGTTGCACACTGCCTGCCAGTTGCACTAATTTAATTGTGTTCAACAGCTGTGCCAGCGTGTGTGTGTGTGTGTGTCCGTGTGTTTGGCCTGCAGCATAAGTTTCATGGGGCTGGTGAGCTTGAGGTGACTGCCGCTTAGCTCTAATCTGCTAAACTGTAATCCGAGGGTAGGACCGCTACAGTGCCCACTTAAAGCCAGCTGTCTGCCGTGCCCATGTACATCCGATGCCTGATAAACACCTGCTTCACTCACCTTCACACACACACTGACCTAAGCTGTACTGCTGTCTTTCCACTGCAGTGACAACTCCCTTTCTGAGGTGTGTGCGTATTTCTGGCTAACCTGGACTCCTAAGGCACAAACCACTGCTCCCAGTAAAGTTATGAAGTAGTTTATTCCATGATCAAATGTCTGTGTGTGTGTTTGTGAGTTTATATGTGTCGTTCAGGGATTTGTGATGGCCATGTCTGGCTTGACGTCTGGTTCCCTGTTCCATGGAAAACCTGCAGAGACAGAGAGATAAAACAGTCACTTACAACTATCAGGCTCACTGACCACATCGACTTCTTTATATCTTCTCTAGTTTCCCTCTTTGATCATCTTTTCATCTTCTCTAAACTCAATCTAACCTAGCTCACCTCAACTCTTCCCTTTCTATTTTTTATTTGTCTTCAGCAACCCTCTTTTAATTTGTCTGCTTTTCACACACTCTTTTCACCATTAATGCTTTTTAACAAAATGTATTTTGGGCTTTTTTCTGCCTTTATTTAGATAGTAACAGGCTGAAATGCCAACAGAAAACCGAGAGAGAAAGAGAGGAGAATGAACTGCAGCATAGGTCTCTGGCCAGATTCGAACCAGGGACGCTGTGATTAAGTGGCATGCGTTCTAACCACTTGACCTCCAGGGAGCTTCACATTACTGCTTTTCTTTCCATTTTACCGATTTGAACCTATTTGATTGTCAGACATTCCACTTAAAAGTGGACGAGGTTAAACGTGAAGCAAACTCCAGTTCTGCTAGTGTGTCTGTTGATTGGTCCTGAAGTCATTTCAACATATCACCATGCCGGATTGGAAATGTTGCAGTAGACTGACAGGACGTAGACTCAAAGAGTGGATGGAGAATACTAAGCAGATAAACAAACCTCCCATACCAACTTCTTTCAGATCTGGTGGCTGCTGTGTTTGCTGCTGATGTGCCACGCCGTCATGCATGACTCTGTGGGGGGATATTTACTCAGCGCGCTTGCAAATTACCATCAGGGTGCGAAATTCAGCTCCACTGCAATTTTTCAGTTTGGCAGGGCGTTTACTAAGACTTAAAATGTAAATGAGCCCAGTCCAACCAAAAAGGACAGTTCTTCATATTTGAGCTCAATAAGATCTGATGCTGGGTTGTTTTGATGCGTGCTGAGCGTGTCTGGAAAGCAACGGGACACCAAAGAAAGTGGTTTCTGCTTCTGAAGAATACTGGTTACTGGTTGAAATACTTGTTTAATAGAAGATCAGCAAGTGAATACTCCTCCCACAAGAGGAAGGATATGCAGTAAATGGGAATAACTAAAAGATCAGTCACTAAATGAGTTATTTGAGTAGATTTTTGCTGTAAACAGATGCAAATCTAACACTGGCTTAATATATGATTACACACAGGACTGGACCTGCTATGAGTCATTTAAAGTCAGGGAACAAGTCAAGCAGCAAACCACTGCGGTAAATAGAAAGTCTAAAATCTTGTGATATGTAAAAAGCTGTTGTTCTGCTGTTACTATGGTGATAAACGGAGAGACACTGTAAGTGAACTTTCTGCTGTGAAGTGAACTTTTCTTGCTGCAATGTTTTTTTTACTGATGACACAAAATCATTTTTGTTGTTTAAAATACATTAGATACACCTGTGCAATCTAATTCAATCCATTACAACATATTGTAATATTTACAATCGCAAGATATAATGATCCAATGTTATATAACACTGGAGAACATAACGCTTTCAATTAATGATATTAAATGTGAATAAATAGTGTTTTTTTACTTTTTGGAATAAATATGACTCAAACATGCAACAAAAATATGTAAAACGTTTTTAGAAAGTTGAAATATTTCCACTTTTGTATATTCTGGGTCACATGAGGATATGTCATCAAATTATTTTAAGGCGTTATTTCTTCTCAAATGTAAAAATGGGTCAAATTACGACCCTGAACAGTATGTAAGGGTTAATGGGGTTTACAAAATATTAGGAACATGCACCAACATCACCCACTTGGACTGTCGGTGTAGGAAAACAAGCATTTGATTAAATTATCTTGGGCTTTTGGAAGTTCAGATGGACATTTTTGCACTACTTGACAATGAATAAACAACACAATTAGTGATAATAGAAAGATGGGTTATTGCAGCCCCACTGATTACACTTTGTCTCACCACCTCTATCTCCTCTCTCCCTCTCATTGTTTCTCTCTGCTGTATAGTCTTTTCTCTTCTATGTGAGTCTGATAACAAAATGTGCCTCAGAGAGTTTTTCCCAGATGTTGCCGCAGTGGTCAGCCAGCAGTTATATAAATCAGGTTCGCCACATATTCAGAATTTCCATTTCTTCCTCCTCCTCCTATATTTTGAATGCCTTATAGTACACGTCGCCTGAGACTGAGCATGTGATTTCCAGCTTCCATTTTACCTGTGTTTGATTCCTCAGTTATATAAGGAAGTTTTTACTGCCTGAAATCCATAAATGCTTTGTAAGCATCCGTTTCTCTCGTGTGTATCGGCATGTCCCGATGTCCCTTTGCACTTAGGAGGATGTGATAACTAATTACATTATGAAGACAGTCTGCCTCTTTTTTGGCTCCCTACAA
Source organism: Scomber scombrus (assembly GCF_963691925.1). NCBI lineage: Eukaryota > Metazoa > Chordata > Actinopteri > Scombriformes > Scombridae > Scomber > Scomber scombrus. The sequence goes on along the minus strand of NC_084975.1, from coordinate 30,591,143 downwards.
ACCTAAAAAAAAACCCCACCCACTCAGCAACGAGCGATTATTTTCCAAAACTCTATTTTTGATGTATTGCCATGGCAGCCACCAAGTGATGCAAGGGTTGTTACGGCAACACGAACCACAGAGTCCCCGACCTTGACCCATCTAATCAACGCCAGGGAACTAGAACAGATTTGACACATTTCTTTCTTTTCATGTTCTATTTCTGTGTTTGCTGTAAATATCACATGTTACATGACAGAGAGTAGCACACGTTTACAGCCTGCTCTGATGCTTTTTCATAACTTCGCTGTTATCATTACGGATGTCCCCTGGGTGTAGAAGTGCACTGACGAACAACACGCTGATGCACATAAAAAAAACTGCACTTTGAGTCACAGGAATTCTGCTATAATGTGAACTTTAGTTTAGTTTTCCACTTCATCATCCATTTTTTTTTTTCAGATTCTGTGCAACGGCTTGTTAGCATTCCTTCCATTTGTCACCGAAGCCAAGAGATGTAATTAACTTGAGCATGAAGCTGGCCTTATGCCCCTTTAGCTTTACTAAGAGATGCTCTGAATGCGGGCGAGAGTATTCTTTACGGACTTCATTTTTGAGAAAGTGAAGGACAAATGCAGATAATTGTGGACCCCTGGCTGCTGTAAATGCAAACAGCTGACTGTATTTTCCACTATATGTCCCACTGTTACCCATGATGTCCTTTAAGATTCCACGCAGCTGTCATTGAAATCTTCTGTTAAATGATTTATTGCACCAGGTTTTCCAGGTTGAACAAATGCTCATTTCTGCACTGCATTCGCATCTCATTGCTATGCAAGAAAAACAGAGTTGATCTATAATGCATTGAGGTTAGTGCAAACTCTGAGCACAGTCCCACACCAACATACTGCAGCTCAAATGTACCATCCCAAAGGCGTCACCTATCTGGGTGTTAATGCATGTATACATCTTTGGAGCAGTTTTCAAGTATGTGAACTCCACTCCTGTGTTTTGTATTCTGTCTGTTTTTTTTCTTTTCATTCCGCCTTCTTGAGCGGTAACATTTCACTCGCATTGATTTTTGTCAGGCTTTAACAGAAAGCTCGTCAATTTTAACCGTCGTCCGCCTCCCTCTACATTCTCTACATGCCATCTCTCCATTATCTGCTTTCGGCTTACCTATTGTCCTTTAATATTCCCGGAAGGCTGATGCCATCACATTTATACGGCTAGCAATTACCACCCGGTACTCTGCTGCCGGCCTCCTCTCTGTGACAATAGCTCTGAACAGGTGCTGGAAAAATGTCAGTCTTTTCTCTCGCTCTGCCTCCTGTTGAGTGCTTTCGTCTATGATGCCCTCAGTCCAGTCTTACCTCTTTTCATTCTGTAGGTGAGGGTGTATAATGACTGAGCAAAACAATGACTAACACGAGTGAATCTACCTCCCTGCGAGATGCTTTCATGCGCTCGTTGGTCAACAGCCTGGGCCACATGTAGCAGGGAGTCCTGACAATACACACAGTGCTGAGCTCCTCCACATTTCTATGCACTGCTGCAGAATAGTGATTGACACCGAAGGCTTTCCTGAGAAAACTGAGCATCAGTCTGACAAGTCTGCGTGTCATGAAAACATGATAAACATGCAGAAAAGGGGGAATGTAGTAAGTCTTCTGGGAGCTTCAGGTGTAATTACCATCTTTAATTATGTTAATTACTCGCCTTAAACTGTCGCTTTCACTAAACACTCTGTTGCCAGCCTGCCATTAATCTGTCTGGGATGAGTCCGATCTCGTACTCTCTCCGTCTCCGCTCTCCTTTCCTCTCCCCGTCACAGTTTAAAACGAGGCGTCAGCAAAATCCCACAGTAGAAACATCTGTTAATAGCAGCTGTTATGACTTTTGCTAATCATTCTCTCATGATCTACTCCCCAAACGCCTAACCCTAACCCTAACCCTAACCCACGCCCATGTTTTCCCTCTATCTCCTCCAGTTAGCAATTCGTTTCCAATTACTTTCCGGTCCCTTTGTTCATCCTCATCTCCTCCAATCATGAATGTAACTACAGTGTTTTTATGAAAATAAAAAAATGATGCTGTCACTACACACACCTTCATCATCTCTCTCCTCTTCTATCCTCTCGGGTGTCCATCTTTACAGTAGAGACATCTGTTCTGATTCTTCTCTGATAAAACAGGTTCTAGTCATTTTCCATCACTTCTCTGCATGCTTTCCTTCCATTTTTTTCTCCTCTCATAATGCCACTCAAAGCTGTCATTTGTCATTATTTTTCACCGTTCCCCTCCATCAGCCCTCTCTCTCTCTCTCTCTCTCTCTCTCTCTCTCTCTTTCTATTTCAATCACCGCTGCAGAAGGCGTGAGTCAGAAACAATAAAATCCAGTCGTTCCAGGTACCCAAAACGCTCTGCCACCACCTTCTTCTCTTCTTCTTCTTTCCTTTTGATCTACACCTTTTGTCTTTTTTTGTCTGTTTGAACTTTACCTTGTTCTGTCCCTCTCCATCATGACTGCGGTGACAATCTGCAACCGTGTCGTCTTTTTTTTTCAATTAAAGCACACGCAGCTTGAACAAACCGAGACCGTGTGATGAAAAACATGTGCTGAGCTAAAAATCAAACGCATAACATAATCATAATCATTATCTTTGTAGTCTTGGTTACGGGATCACATTAACCAATTTGAAAAGCATGTTGTGATTACACTTACCATTGGTCTGAGTAAGAAACCCACTGCTGTTATTTGTGCGCTGTATTACAATATTTATTCACATTCTTAAAATGATTATGGTGTGATTTTTGTGGGGATCTGTCAGTTTTCTGAAGCCTGTAGAATATGATGTGTAGACCAGGACATCTCTCAATCTGCTCCTCTTTATATTCGCTGTGTCACGGTCACAGGTTGTCATTTTTAATTGGTTGCCAAGCTTCAAGAGAGCAAATATCGTTGCTCTGTCCTCACTGTGTAAGACTTGCTGCTGCTGGTATTTTTCTTTTTTCATTCACCTGCTGTTTTTCCTGCTAAAAATAAAATAAAAACTTGAGCTTCTTTCTATTTTCTTTCTGTACTGGAGCATTTTGTTTTTAGATATATTGTGTCAGTCAATAAAGAGAGTTTTTAAGAAAAGGTTGCTTATAAGGAGGGTAAACCATTTAAGCTGTGTGTATGATGACACACAGCTTAAAAGGTGCAACATCTTTCACCATTTTAGAGTCTCTGTGTTTGCTTTAAGGTCAGCACTGTCGACACAGCTTGCTGAGGTAAACTGCTCAAATTCAGATGTGAAAGTTCATCACAGTTGAACTCAACCAAAGTTCAAGTGGGAGCCGATCCAAATCCACCCATGATTATCTTCCAAATGTCCTGCTTTTCATTCATAAACTGTGGATCTATCTCTGTGAAAACCACTTAATGAAACATCTTCAGCGACAACCAGGATCTTCTGTCTGTGCTTTGGATGCGTGTGTGTGTGTGTCTGTGACTTCGGTGTTGCTCTCCATCTGGAAACAGACAAACCCCGACGTGCCTCGAGCGACACAACGAAGGGAGAAACATTAAATGAAACGCAAGCGAGATGAGAAAAATCATTCCACGCACAATTAAAGAGCTGCCAATATGAAAAGAAGATAATGTGTTATTTGTCATCAAATACGAGTGTCTCCGTTTTTATAAAAAAAGGACTCGCCCTGCAAACTGGGCTGTAGCCATGGAAACCCAATATCTGTATCTCATGGAAAGAGATTATTCTTTCATTGCTGCCTTCAGTTTATTGTGTCACACAGCAACTCTGATTACACTAAATGACTGTAAAAATCTAGTCCTTCAATTTTAATTGGCAAAAAGAGTTTCATTATGCAATTCATGTTCCTCCTACTTGATAAGCCTTTCCATATGTCCTGATTAAATGTGTTATAGATCAAATATTCTTCATTCAAGGCCGAACAATTTATTCTGACTTTATCATAATGTTTCTAAGACAGCCTGGCTTCATTCTCCGGTGTATTTAATGACTCTCTGGTGAAATGACCCATCTGAAATCCATTTCTTTTTTTCCCCCCCCTGGAACTGACTGATCACACCTGGAGAAATGAAGTAGTTGGATTACTGCCCCCAAAAAAACTGCCACCAATCCCTAATCTATCTTGCAAAATCACCCGAGAGCTGCTGGTGAGCTGTAATCTTAATACTTCAAACAAAATGTGCGGTGCTTAAAGTGGCATTTCAATCAGAAATGTGCTCCGCATATTGTTACTTTCACTCAGATGTTTGAGCATCACTGTGTGCATATTAATATTCAAAGTAGGGCTGGACGATATGGACACAATATTTTTTACCTTATATCTCGAATTTACACAATGAGATTTTTTGATAATGATCGTCAGTAATGTAGATGTCACTGATATAATGATAATATAATAGCATAATAATGCAAAGGGGGTGGGGGGGTGGGGGGTGGGATTGGAGACTGCCATTATGGTTGAGGACAGAGTTATTTACCTTTAACTCTTCTGCAGTCTCCACTCAGGACGTACACAGTGAGGAATGGAGGACACTACTTGTTTAGCCAATGTGACATGATTAACCTCTTAGCTGCTAATGTGAAGTGTGGCAATATTAAGGTTATAAAATGATCAAGCTCATGTCCATGTATCATATGATAAGTCCATATATATAGACATGATGATCTTGATAATTACGTTATTGTACGATAAGTTGATTATTATTGTGACAGGCCTAATTACCATAACCAAAATCTATGACGATCTAGTCTCATATCATGACATTGGTATAATATAGAGATATTGCCCAGCCTTAATTCAAAGCTGAGTACTTGCTGTATATAGTATAAAAATGAATAAGGGACAGATTATTTGTTGTTTGAGTTATTAGGATTGAAATTATTGGCTGATTAGGCAGGGAGTTATTCAACAGACAAGTAATCGGAAATAACTTTTTTTTTTTTTTTTGGTTCATATCAATGTTACCTTTGGGACGAGTTAGATACAAAAAGTTAGGTGAAAAATAATAAATTACCATTAAAGTTACCAGTAAACATTTTCCTCTATTTTCTGACATTTTACACACAATTAGACCAAAAGATGACTTCATTAAATCAAGACAGTCTTATTGATAATGAAAATAACTGTTATTTTCATCCATAGAAGCTGCATTGTTTTTATTACAGTCACATTGTAGCTTTTGAAAACGAAAGTTACAAACGATTTAAAAAGTGTTTAACGCTGTATTCTGATATTTGGTGGAAGGATTAATTAAGTTATTTCATGTTAATATTTTACACCTTCTTATCACCTTTTAAGCTTTCAAAGATAATTTCTCAAATTGCACCAGTAAATGAAAATGCAATTATACAGATGAAAAACCAAAAAAGAACATATAACATATAAATAATGATGGAAATTCAAGTCAAATATGGAATTAAACAGATTAGGGTAAGAAAAAGAGGACGAGGTAGGTTTTTAGTTAAAAGTTTAAACTCCCTATAATCACTGTGTAGTGTCTTCTAGTGTCTTTCAAAGCTTAATACCTAAAGCAGAGATGGTTGCAGGTTTTAGATTTTAACAAGAGGTATAATCAGAGGGTGAGCTGAGGTGTAGAAAACACAGCCAGACAGAAATCCATTAAAATCCTTACAAATACTTTACTTTCATTTAAACTCCAGGTGACACAGGAAGCCAGTGTAAGACGGGACAGGAAGGGTGTGATGTGATGTCTCATTTTTGTCTTCGCTAAGATTCATTCAGCAGCATTTTGAATAATTTGGTGCTCTGCAATTGATGAGTGCAATTTCCAAATTTAGTAATGTCAGCATGACTATAATTAGAGGAGCCTGGGTCCAATGGCAAAGGATCAGTTCAGAATAGTGTCTCCTGACCTGAAAAAATATACTCCAATCTTTAAATAATTACAGTTTTGTACATGTCATATCTTGTATGTAGGTATATGTCTTACCCTTGAATACTAAACTGAGACATCATCTAAATGCTGATTAAAGAAGATTTCTAATTCTCTTTTATATCCACATAATATGACAATATGTAAATCAATGTGCACTTTAATGATAAAGCTATTATTGCTTAGTGAAATGCTGAAACACTATGTCTATATATAAATAGATAAAGTATATTAAATGTAATGGTTATGCATATTTCCTCATTTTTCATCCTGACACATTCAGCCTTTGGAAAGCTCTGTGTCTACACTTCTGTGACAAGGTTCGGTGGGGTTGAATGCATGATGTCATGATGGGCAGGGCACACAGGTGTTTCAAAGTGAACAAAGTAGGTGGCAACTATTTTTGCATTGTTAATGTTAATGAATGCATCAACGGTACTTTTCCCAGAGGTCATTGAAACTGACAGAGTCACACAGATAATCACACCAGATGGGGGATTTGAATATTGAGGCAAGCTCCCACAGCTACAATAACATCACTGACAATGACATTTTGTAACAGGGGGTGAAGAGGACATTCAGTGGGGTTCATTAGATAATAATTATCTTTGCTAAGATTACGTAAAGAGCTAAAATAGTGCCATTCTTAAATAATCAATACTACTTGGTTGAGTGGTATTATGATGGAACACACCCTTTAGATATCAGGGAAGCCAGCCCACTAAATATACTTCTTCACTTTAGCCTTTAACTAGCTTTTCTGACAGTTATCTTCACACTGATGCACGACTGAGCTTCTTTTAAAGGTGCAGTGTGTAGAATTTAGCGGCATTTAGCGGATACGTATAATATTCATAAGTATGTTTGGATTAGTGTATGATGACCTGAAAATAAGAATTGTTTTTGTTACCTTAGAACGAAACCCTTAATATCAACACAGGCAACAGGTCCTCTTCAATGGAGCCCACCATGTTTCTACAGTAGCCCAGAATGGACAAAACAAACACTTTTGAATCTAGAGAGGGACTTTTGTGTTGTGAAAGTTTCGAAGCCACCGTAATTTCTCTTACATGCTTGGAATGGGAGGGTGATGGTAGGGGTATTCAGATGGTCGCAATCTGTAACTTCACCACTAGATGCCACTAAATTCTACACACTGGTCCTTTAAAATGTTGTATTATACTCGATTTTATATATTGTATTTACTACTTTTACTATGTACTATTTTATTACTATTTTTATTTTCCGTCTTATATAACATTAATTTTTTTCTTTTTTTAAGAGTGCTTCATGCTCCTTTTAGACCCTTTTAATATGAAGCACTATTAACATTTGCTTATCATTATACACAAGGTTTCTGTACCTATCTTTGGTACCATCAGCAGAGTGTGCCACTACTACAAACAAGTGGTTGGTTTGATATGAACAGTGGTATCGTTCAGCAAAGCAGGAAACACCTCAAGAGCAATGCTGACCTCTATGATGAGGTGTATCTGCTCGTATAGTGGAGGGTCGTTGTAAAAACCAATTTAATTTACCTGATTTCATCTAACATGAAATAAATGTAAAACATTAAGCTGTCTAATCCGTTCATGTGACAATGGGTGTGAAGTCTATGAATGCACAACACAGCTGCCACCGTCAAAATCAATTTGCGGATAAGACTGCAAGTAACATATTGAGGAATCCCCCCAGGAAATGAATTAAAGACGTCGTCAACCTATTTCGAAATATGCGATTGAAACGCATTGTATTCGGCTTAGCCGTACATGTTGAGTGTTGTTACCGGTGAGTCTGTATTAAATATTGTTATTTTCAGTGAGTTTGGACTTTGGACTCTAATCCACAGTCAAACAGAGGGAAGGGAGGTGCAGAGAGGAAGTACAGTCAGAGAAAGAGCCAGGGAGAAAAAAAAAAAGTCCATCCATTAGCTCCCCAGTGGCTAATTAAACACATCTGACATCTTTCTGCTGGTGGAGTCAAATGAGTAATGTGTGGCTGTTTGTGTGAAAGATATTGTGTGAATGTGTTTGCATGTCATGTAGAGCACGCTTTATCTGTCATTTTGCCAGAGTGAGACCGACAGAACGAGAAGAGCGAGCGAGAATAAACGTGTGAGATCACTATCGAGGAGAGACTGAACGGCCCCACCGTGCCGGAGGTGCCAAAGAGGTCCCGGATATGGCCGAACCAAACCATGAAGTGCTCCGATTTTCACCGCTGTGACAAAACTCAGCTTTCCATTTGCAGCAGCGCCTCTACTACCCCTGCTAATTCTTTTACTGTACGAGGGAGCAAGGGTGGGGTAATTACACCCTCGGGCTCGGGTGGATGCATAACTGTAGAAGGACAAGGATCGCAGCCAGATTCGGCGAAATAATGAAAAAGATCATTAACAAATTCAAACAAAAAAAATGCAAAAGAGCGATCGCTAACTTTTGTTCTGTTTGTTTCCATGATACAGTCATGTCATGTCATTGTACTGCTGTGAGATTGTTGCCAAATTCCCTCATATCGCTGGGGAACCAGTGATAATATAAGCTGGCCTCTGTTTGACTGGCTCATGTAGAAGGAAAAGCCTCAAAAGCCTCAGTGCTTCACACAAAGCATCTGACAATAAGAAGTAACAATAAGAATTCTGCATTACTTACAATTTTCTTTAAAGCTGCACTAATCAATTTTGCTAGTATGTTTACTACTGTACTTTATAAGATGATAATATGTAAATATTTAGTTTAGAGCCTGTCCTGCTGCCCCCAAGTGTCCCAGAAAAGTCAATTAATGCTGCTCTAAAGCACCTTTTTTCCCCCAATGAACTAAATTACCAAACGTATGTATTTTTATACACTCGCAACAATGTTATCAGCCAGGAAATATGTTGTACAGAGACAAGCTCGCGGCAGCATCGCCCGAAGCCACATACGCACAGGTTCAACCTCAAAAAGACTGAAAAACAGAAACCATTAACATACGAAACTTTAATTTGGTGCGAAATAATGCCTCGCGCCGACTGGGAGATGTTTCGTCTGAGGCCGTGTCCCATTTACCAAACACAATTTACATCTCGGAGCCAGAACAGTGAGCACAGTGTAGGGATGAGGTATCACCACAGGATAGCACTTAACAAGACGCACTTTGTTTGCAGCTGCACATGCTCAGTGAAAAACCATGAAACCATTTGCTTCAGGCATGATCTCTCCCTGATTCTACTTCACCTCCAACACACACCTACATGGATTTTTCAACTTATATTTCATAAAAATTAAGTTAATTAAGTTATTTTCAATTTAATTAATTAATTAGAGGCAGCCATTTAAAGAACAGCAACATGGTGAGATATTCATATTTTAAAAAGTGAAATGTTACTTTAAGGGCTTTGTTGTTGTTGTTGGTGGTGGTTGCATCATGAGTCAATAGCTGATTTCTTGTCACAATGAAGCAGATTTTGCTAGCTGTAATCATTCCTCTTGTTTGTACTAACCATTAGAAGATATGCTCCAAATGTTATTATTACAATGTAAGTGATCCACAGGCTTTTTTTGTGACTAAATGAATTTAAAGGTTGATCTGGAGTCAGTTGATAAATTGGACATTTTACACATTTACAGTCTTTCCCTCTTTGTGTATCCTCGGACAGTGTTTCTCTGTTCAGCTACACAGGAAGTATAGTAAGAAAAAGAGGGACTTCTTTATATCCCAACTCTCCTTGCAATTGCTTTATAATATTTAGAAAATACTCTTCCTGTATAATCAAAGGGAAGTGGTAGTGGAAGGAGCGTAACAATGCCTATATATTCAATAGATGTAAAGAAATTTCTACCAGGACCCTGTGTGCATTTTTCAGGTCATTAGCTAGTGAATTTAAATATCAAAATATTGTTTTTGAAAAGGATTGCCAAATGTTTGTGTCATAGCAGGACTACTGTTTTAACTGAAGTCAAATGCAGACCTTCACTTTGAAATGATGCACACTACAAACGACATTGTGAAAAGAAATCCTCTCGTATCTCCTTTCCTTCTTATTTTGCTGCGTGCTTTCTGTCTTCACCAACGATCAATACTCATCCTTATCTGTCTTAAATGTTTCGATGTAACTCTCATTTGTCTGACTGCTTCTTTACCTCTTTCTCATCCTGGCCCCTTTGCCTTTGATTAATGTCATCTTTCCCCCCTTCTTCTCACTAATTAAGAATCAGAATCCGATGTATTGGTCAAGTATGTTAACACACACAAGGAATTTGGTTCCTGATGTTTATATCTCTCAAGCAATACAGACCATGTATATATATTGTATTCCCATTCTGGCAATGTACATTACATGGTTGTTTGCACTACCTCATACACTGCATGTAGATTGTTTGTCTTATAATTTATATATATATATATATATATATATATATATATATATATATATATATATATATATATACATATATATACACACTACTTGGCTCGACCCGTTGTTTTTTTGCGTGTCCACTAGGGATAGTACCTGGTACCTGGTACTTTTTTAGTACCTGCTCTGGTGAGGTTCCAAGCGAGCCGAGCCGATACTAAAATGTGACGTCAACAGACTGCCGGCCACTGATTGGTCAGAAGAGTTGTCGCTGGAAGAGTCATGAGCCGTCCCACACAAGAATCAAACCCGGCATTTTTAAAATCGGCAACAGTGTTACAGCGATTCGGCTCTCTTCTCTTGCTCTGTATGTGACAAAAGGCACAAGCAGAGCAGCAAGTACACCATCACCTCCATGTTCTCCATTGTTTATGTGTTCTGTGTCGCGTATAAAACGAAGTCTATGACGACCCCGCCCACGTTGAGTAGGTACTATGAAATAGTGGAAAAGGTCGTTCCTGGTACCAAACCGAGTCGAGCCAGGTAGTTATAGAACTGTATAGTGGGGAAAGCGCCATTAGCCTGGCTGTGAACCGGGATTTGTCATTGTTTTCTATGCAGAAGGTCTTAGTTGGCATACACATCTTCTCAAAAGCTGATGTAAGGTGCCACCATGTCAGTCAGTTCGTTCAAGTTGACGCTTGCATCTTCAAAAACACTCCAATCATGCAGTCGAAACAATCTTTCAGTTACTGCTCTGCTTCACTGATCCATTTCTTCACTGTTTTGACCACAGGCTTTGCAGATTTGAGTTTCTGCCTGTAGGTTGACATTAGATGAACCAAGCAGTGATCAGAATGTGCCAAAGCTGCCCGGGGGAACAGAGCATGCGTGAACTGTGTACCAGTGGTCCAATGCGTTGCTATCCCTGGTTGGAAAATGAATATGCTGTCTATATTTTAGTAGTTCATGGTTTAATTTTGTTCTGTTAAAATCCCAGAGGACTGTGAAAAATGAGTCTGTGTTTTAGTTCCAAGCCGGTTATCTGGTCGGCCAGGGTTTGCAGTGTGTCATTCAGGCTTGCCTGGGGTGGGATGTAAACACCACCGGGACCAAGGATGGAGGAGGAAAACTCCCACGGTGATTAAATGACTTGAAGTTCATAAATAATGTCTCCATGTTTGGGCTGCTGTCTTAACTTAGCAATGTGGCATCTTTACACCAACTTTTGTTGATATAGAAGCAAATTCGGCCGCCTTTTGTTTCCCCTGTTCCACAGCTTGTTTACTGTCTGTCTATATAATATGATAACACTGATATATTCTTACACACAGAGTCATCGCTCTGAATCAAAAGGACACGGCTTTCTCTCGTCAGTTGTTGACTCAACTTTCTTTTTTTTTTTGATTTATGAGTCATTAGACCCTGTATCTGAATTGGATAGCATCGCATTTGTCCAGTCGTTGGAAAAAATGGGTGCACTTAAAGAGCACTTACAATATTTCTTCTCCGACGGTTGAATAAAGGTAGCGGTGACATAGCAAAGACAATAACTTTTCTCTCCTGCTTTCATCTCCTCGTTCATTCCGTATACCCTTTATCATCTTCCCATACCTTACTCACTTTCACCGCTTTCTATCCTCCTATAATCTGTCTTTCTATTGTCTTTATTGTACAGAAACCCCATGTGGCAGGATTTTATTTAAAATCCTATACAAATAGGATTTTCCTTCAGATTTGTACAGAAATTCTACTCGGTCACGCATCACGACTTTAAGATGGGTTATTTTTGTAAAGCGTGCTACCGTAGGGACCATAAATGAGTGTGAATTATAGAAAATGTATGCAAGCACAGGCAAGTTATACACTAGTCTTCCTATCCTTCTTCTTCTTTACTTTTCCCCCCCTTCCACACTTTTATCGCCTCTAGTTTGAGAATGGATTCATGCTAGCATCTCATGACTCTTTGTGTAACTTTACTGTCTCTCACTTGTTCCCGTAGATCTCAATTATTTTTATTAGGCTCAGGAGGTAGAATGGGCCATCCACTAATCAGAAGATCAGCGGTTCGATCTCTGGCTCCTCAAGTGCACGTGTCGAAGTGTCCTTGGGCAAGATACTGAAGTCCAAATAGCTCCTAGAGGCTGTGCTGTTGGCATGTGTCTAAGATAAGATCCTTCTCTTGATGAGCAGGCACCTGCATGGCTGTCTCTTCCATCAGTGTATGAAACGTGTGAATATGTGACTAAAAAGGTGATATATAAATGCAGTTCATTTACCATTACAAAACTGCTCACATTAACATTAATATGACTCTCTTAACACTTGCATCACTTGCCAACACTTTCTCTAACACACAATCTAACACTCTGTTGTCATACGCTGCTGCTTTACATTTAAGTCTAGATTACCTCCTGCATCTAAATACCCCCACTTCTCTCACCTCACCTTTTCTTCCATCTTCTCATCGTTCAAGAAGATTCTCTCACACTTGCTCCCTCCTTCCCTCACTCTCTCTCTTTTTTTTTTGCTTTTTAATCTGCTCTGCGCTGTAATTCGCTCTGTAATTTGCATTTAGGTGAGTACTGCGTGACCTATATGCACCTTACAACTAGACTGATCATTTGCTATTCCTGTTCTGACCCGTTCACAGCTTTCATACTGTCAGCGACTAGTTCTGCTACATTGGCAGAAACTGCATTTCCCTGTGAGTGTGAAATCCCAGTGGGTGATGACATTTACTGCTTAGCATCCCTGATGTCCAACAGAAATGGCTGTCAACAAAAATCAGATGGAAAACATGTGTCGTATAATAGTTTTTGACAGTTTAGAGAATGGAAACGGCACTTACAATTACTGTTTTGTGTGTGTGAAATTGTGTACCATCTGAAGCTTTAAAAGTTGCAGAAAAGGCTGCAACCAGGAGTGGCTCTAAAAAAAAAAAGAACCGACACCATATGACAATACACTAAACCAAAGAGATTTTGTCCAAATTTAGCTTAGATAGTAAATGGATTGTATTTATAAAGCGCTTTTCTTGTCTTTTGACCACTCAAAGTGCTTTTACACTACATGTCACATTCACCCATTCACACACATTCACACACTGATAACAGGGACTGCCATGCAGACTGCCAACCTGCTTATCAGGAAGAATCTAATATTCAATATTCATTTTAAAACAAGTCAGCTGGAAACATTAAAATGTGAGCCAGAGACAAACAATTAATGTTGCTTATTTTAGCTTAATTACCTTGCTAGGTACAACAGATGAATTATCAGTTGTGATTTTAACCTGCAAAAAGCTCACTTGATAGTTGCTGTCTTCAAATGAGAAATCATTATAAACTGCATTTGTGCAATGCAAGAACGGAGAGCCTTCGGAGGTCCCTTCTTGTTTTACACTTCAGCGCATTGTGCACTGTATTGAGTGTTTGGTGGCCAACCCAGTCCAGACCGGTAGTCCTGGAGGATCCCACCAGGCTCACACAGTGTCTTGTGCACTGAGCACCGGCTAACCTGGTCCATAGCCCTCATACCAGAGCCGGGCTAAGTGGTAAGCTGACCAGGAGTCGGTGGTGATGCTAATTTAAAGAGTCAGTCAGGTACTGCAGCTCAATTCAGCCAACAAATCATCAGACTAAAATTACTTGATTTTCACCAAAAAAAACAACCCTGGTGCTGATACCACATACCGTGTAGACGGCATACCACGCTGTTGAATCACCCTGAATCACCGCAGGGGAAATTCCTTCACCGCGACAGCCCGAGTAGGTGGTGCAAGAAACAAGATTGCCAAATCACACAGATGGCATGTCTGCATTCGTACGATGCTCCCGCACTTTCAGCCACACAGAAAGCATGAACCAACCAATTGTCTCTCTCCCCTCTAATCTCCCTGCTAGTGTCTCTAGGCTGTTCCTCCACTCTCACACTCCCTTCCTTTTCTTTCCATTAGTCTTGAGTCCTAAGGAGAGAGGCGAGAGGAATACAAAAGGGAAGATGAGGAGGAGAGTCCTTCGTCCTGAGGCCCAGTGCCAGCTGCTACTGCTGCAGAGACTATCCATCTAAACACATGCAGGCAGGGATGACACTGCTTTGGAATTCAGCCCTTGAAGCAAACTCCTTGGGTAAGCCTGCCTCAGTAAAGCCCTGGGCTCTCTAGGTGCTAGATGATGCTCTGCCCTAATAATGAATAACATACTGGGGGACACCCCAGTCTACACTCTATAAACAATGTTACCATTACAAGAGCATCTCTCCCTTATGAGCCATGTACACAGATGGCAAGACGTTTTTCCATCTTTCCTCTATACTTCCACATTACTGTGTACAGTAGACAAATTACACATGCCTTCATTAATCAGTTTTTCTATCAGCCAAAACATAAAAGCTGCACCTGTAAGACTGACTTGCTTTATCACTTCAATCTAATGTAAACGGATATGGGAAGAGAAAAGCAGCTTTGGATTAACAACTGTAATTACCAAGCATCAGCTCTGTGAGCCAGGAGCCGTGTCAGCCAGTGAGACAATATATTTCAATATACATTGAGGGAGTATAGTCAATATTTTGAGGCGTAGGTGCACAGATTGAAACGAGTTTTCAGCGGAGGCGAGTTTACAGAGCAGCTCCAGCCCTGACAACAGAACACTAAAGCATGTCTGACATTATTTCGTAACAGCTTAGTCAAAGCAAATATACCATTATATCCCAACAGGGGTAACATTTCAATTACCAGTTGTGTCCAGATAAACAATTAGAAGCATAGAAAAAAAGTCAATTACATTTACAACACAACAGGGGATTAATATATGAGAGCCGGCCCACACCGAGTAATTACTGCAAACTTCTGATTTAATTTGCATCAAGGCTTCTGAGAACAACTAAAAGCTGCAGAGTCATTGTGCATACTGTCTGGTGTTACATTTCACGTCTCCTATCTGAATTCGGTGTTGTCATGACGATAAGTAATCCTTACAACATTTGTCTGTCCACTCTCGCTCCATTTTGCACATCATTTCTTTTAGAGGAGGAGTTTAAGTTGCAAGGATTCATAATTAGAAAAAGTACAAATGCTGCACTGGTTACAGAGCGTTGAGAGAGTCGTAGCCCTACATCTCCCATTTGCACAGGATATAATTAAAATGTCATGCATGCTCACTTAACCACTGTGAACTGATGTATACATGTTAAATTTGAGTCAGGTGTGTGGTTCAGAGCAGCAGAACCTCTCCGGTTTTGCAGCGGGGAAGCTGATTAACTAGGCCTCGGCCCTCGACGTTTCTTGAAAAGAGAGCACGAGGGATCCCTTCGCTCTGCCTCGCTCTCCCTTGGGGTGCTTTCCCTCGCTCCGCGGAGAGATGAGAGGGTGAGAAGAGACAAAGAGATAAGATGGTGAAGTGAATGCGTGACAGACAGCGGCCCTGGGAACCGCTCCTTTCTGCGTTGCCATACCACAGAGCGGCAGACAGAAAGAAAAGAAACTTCTTCTTTTTTCTTTTTTCTTTTTTTTTTAAACTTGAGGAACAGAGCCAGCAGCTTATTCTTTACACGTCAGATTAACTGGAAAATATTGTAGAGGAAGGCGTGAAAATCAGTGACATGAACATTTCTGGTGACAATATGTTCATAAGCGACGTGGTAAGACTCATAAGGCTCAGATCAGTGATTTTCATGGTACCAGTAACGATTCCAACTGTGGAGCTGCTACCAAAATAGCAACAGCTACGTCAACTGCTTGCTAGCAGGAGCAGCAGC
The DNA here is from genome assembly GCF_963691925.1 of Scomber scombrus. Lineage (NCBI taxonomy): Eukaryota > Metazoa > Chordata > Actinopteri > Scombriformes > Scombridae > Scomber > Scomber scombrus. Next base: position 30,575,139 of record NC_084975.1, on the reverse strand, counting down.
AGCAGCAGCAGGAGCAGGAGCAGGATGGGGCTTTTTCAAAGCTCCAAATCTGAACATCACTGAAATTAAAGAGGTATGATGGCTGTCTGTACATGTGCTACCAAGTGATGCAGAAACATTTAAAGAGTGCACCGTAATCCTGAGAGAACAAAAGGCCTCAGTTGACCAGTAAGCTGATGTGATGGATGAAGCGGTCTGTCTACTTTCCTGCCACCCGTCTGGAACAAAAGGGAGGCTATAATAGGTATGACTAAGCATGCACACAAACTGACCGCAGCTTGTAGATAGGTACACACACACAGGGCCCGACCGATTCTGGGGGGCTGATACTGATACCGGTATTAGGGAGCAAAAAAAATTCCGACATCAATATATTGGTTGATAACGTTACGTGTACAGAATATATACAAAAACACATAATGATCCCTCAAATGTGGTTATCAACAATTGTTACAAAGATATGTAAAGGAGGCTGTGATATTTTATATAAACTTTATTGTTTAAATGACGTCAGTGCACTGAAACAGTAAACACTGCTGGGAATTTAATAAGTATAATTAGCTATGAATTAAAAAAAACACAGAACAAAAAAAAAAAACAAGCATATATTAAACTTGAATTAAGAAAAATGATCAAGTATACATAAAATGCTGCTTATATAACTTTAAAAAAAAAACGTGCACAGATTGGACAACATATTCGCCGGTGTAATCTGTGTAATAGGCCAATATCGGCCAATGATATCTGTTGACCGATATATATATCGGTTAGGCTCTAAGTTCACAACTTATGTTTGTATGTTCACAACATAGTTTGTCCATCTTTTCCAAACAAGTCTCTGCCTCTGGCACAGCCTCTCACATTGAACAGATAGATCCTTCACCTGTCACACTTCATCCCCCAAACTAACACCTGCTTCCTTATACAACCACAGTGACACATTGCAAGCACCTGCCTGACATTGCAACGTATTACATAAAACTGCAGGAGGTTTTGCAGCAGAGTGGTACACAATTGGTAGCTTCTCTTGCTTGGGGGTTACTTGAGGGGAACTAGGACTGTCACAACAAGTGATTTGAACAACCACCTGCAGACCTTCCTTATAACACTGACAAGTGGCATTTGCCTTTTTTTTATGATGCCACACAACAGCAGAACTCATTACAGATATGATCACAAAAAAAAATGACATATCAGTGAACAAATGCCATAATGAATTTGTGACAGGTCAACCAGTTTCTTAATAAGCTAAGATCCATGACACCCTACAGAAAAACACTGAATGTATACCTGTGCAACAAGCTGAATTTCAATAGTGTCTTCACTGTTGATTGCATATATACATATATCTAGTTCCCTTTGTTATGCCTGGAGGGTGGGGTGAAGTACAAACAAATGAACCTTGGGGTATTCTCAGTGTGTACTTTTTGGATCCACCTGCCCAGATGTTTCTGCTCAGACAGGTTGGCATGCATCTGGCAGTCCACACATTTTCATTTGTCAACAAGACCAACATTTCGATTGTCTATTTTACACCCATGAACATGCTGTTCTCCACTGAAAGCAAGCCCATCTGTCTAATACCCAGCACGTCTATCACCAAAGCTCTCATTGCGGTAAAGGGAACATCAGTTGGATGCTGTGTGTCTACTTCTTTATTCTGTGAGAGTCTTGTGCGATTGAGCTAGTTCACATTGAAAGTAACACACTCGGAGGGAGGCACACCAAGAGAGACAAAGTAACCTTTTTGAGGCTGTATCAGTAAGATGACCCAGTGTGTGTTAACACAGTACGAAATCCCTCTGGACAAAAAGTGACAGAGACTGTGCCATCAAAAAATGTTGTACAGGAACGATAAAGAGGAGAGAAGAGGGGAGGGGAGGAGATAAGACTAACCCAGTTAGGTTTGGGTGACACTATTAAAACTCTGTCTGCTCCCTGGGTATCAGATTAACCTACTTGAAGCTTTTCCTGATGAGTTAATTAGACAAGATTGTAAAGGGGTTCTGATTCCCGCCACTGCAGGTTTCTATTGATATGATGAACATTACCAGGATGTGTGCACAAGACGGTGATCTATATTTATATTATTTGGCTGAGTTCGAATTCCAAAGTACCCTCTCCAGTGCAAAGCACGTGACTGCCCAGAAATCTAATATGGTATTTGGGAAATTGATTTTTATCATGTGAGAAATGCTGTAAGTTTTTTGCTGAGCATTTCTATGCTATTTAGTCTGGGTGAACAGCTGGAAACTGACTGAATTTTAATGGTGTTTACTGGTGCTTGTTTAACTTGACATATTCATGAAACACATTACAGGGTACCATTTCAGTTGGCTCCAGCCTGCTTTCAAAAAGCAGAGAGAGAAAGACAGAGAAAGAGAGCAGGCAGTACTGACTGTTGAGAAAGCTACAGATGATGATGTTTCAGTCCTCAGGCCCTCTTCAAGATCAACAATCGTAGTAGGAAACAGGCGCTGGTATGCTATATAGGCCACATATAGGTCATCGTGTTCCATCATAAGGGTGAGACAAAGCAATCAAGGGGTCTTCAGCAAATCAAATCTTTTGACAAGCAATGACAGAACGTACAGCTAATCAATCGTCTTCAAATAAAGTAACAAAAACAACCATGTTACGTACCACATATACATATTTAGTTTTAGAGTCCAATTTTTTTTGGATTAAGTACATTCAAATATATTGGATGAACATCATAAACAACCTGATCTAAATATACAATAAATAAAAGGTATATATTACAGGAAACACTTTAAGTCATAATCTATATTTAGTCCATAAGATGGTTCTCAGACGGTGCATCCAACAGTGTTCCCTTCTGGAAAGTAAATCATCCAATTTACTTCCTCCTGGATGGAGTGATACTTTTCCAATACTAATATATCTGACAGGAAATTGGATGACTAAATTCGCCAAAATGTGCTGCTACTGGATAATTTGTGTTTTTGCATCTAATAGTGCTTCTATGTTCAGCTATATGAGTGCTCTACTCATCTTTCTAACTTAATCTTACCATAAAGGCAAAAGATACGATAAATGACTGACTTAACACGAAATAACTCCTTTTATAGGGATCTCTTTACCTGTGTGAGGATGTTTACAACTGTTTCAATGGTAAGTATGATACACCGACTACAACAACCATAGCAGCAGTTTCCCTCGGGGATGGACGTGTTAAATTGGCTTGGGCTGGTACTGATTGAGGAGGAGCTAAATATGAATGTACCACATGGTCTCTCTGGGTTTTTACCTCTTTTATGTAGCGTAAGATGTCATTCTTTGAATATACCATTGAGTTGACAGTCACATTCAAATATAGATAAATGTTTTCTTATCCCCTTTATTTGTACAATCTTAGAATACGCTGTTGTAAATATTACACGCTCATTTGATTTCGCTATGGGTTTATTTTTTTTTAGAGATGAGACCTAGATCTGTCTTTTATTTTAGTGGCAGCATCATTAAGGACAGATTTCTTGTAGCCTCTTTGTTGAAAATTCTTTTTCATACCACTCATGTTCCTGTCAAAATCATCCGTTTTTCTGGCAAATTCGTTTTAATCTGCAAAACTGTCTAGAGGGGGAGACTATTTTATAACGGTAAGGGATGATCCGAGCCTGCTCTTAGTAAAGTATTTTTAGCGGTAGGTTTTTGAAACAGATCTGTATACAAGCGATTATTTTCTCTGATGATCCACAAATCTAGAAGATTGATATGTTTGCAATCATAATCCAAATACTTCTTTCATAAGAATATATTCTCCTAGAAGCCATGATTACAGTTAAAGTTCTCTACAAATAAGCCCATATGCAAGTAAGAGAACGGGGTTCTTTTTTGAAAATAAAAGGTACCTTGGAACATCCAATAGTTGTGTTTTAGAATCAACTTAATCAACTCCAGAGGACAGTTGTTTAAGGGACATCAAATACAATTGTATTTTGAAAGAAGCTATTCTAGGGCCTCAATACGTCCATCATGTGGTATGGAGGTATACATACTATTTACAAAGCTAGTCCAACCCTAGACAAGCAAGCCAATATTGACGACAATGGGTCGGTCTGGAAGATGTTGTAGACTTATGTATTTTTGGTAATGTATAAAAAGTAGGAATGTATGTCTTAATAGAGGTACTGCAATTAGAGGGAGGTACAAACACACTTTTGCCTCTAAAACATATATTGTTGTTTTCATTAGATAATGTAGAACAAGGTGGTTGAGAATATTCATTTTCTAGTTGCTAGTGAGTAGTGGTGAGTTGATGAGATTCATTTCAAGACTTAGTAGACAGATTAAACAGCCATTTCCTCCGTGGTTGGACCTAGTAGCTGGTCCAGGGTCTTTGTCTTCTTCCTGCGTTAAGTAAGGCCTTTGCTTGGCCTCAACTCCTTTTTCTGATTGCCATGCCTGGCTTGTCTATAGTTTGAGAACCTGAGGGTGATGAGAGCTCGTCAGTTTCTTGATGTCATGTAGCCATCTTTTGGGGCTTCGTTTAAGGTTCCTCCAGTAATAGATGTTGCACTCACTTGCATCTTTTTTGTCTCTGTTGCATTTTCTTGATTTTCATTTCTTTGATCTCTGTAGGGAGCTTCTCTTGCATTTCTTGATTAGCCTCATTAAGTTTTTTGTCATTTCTGACTGCTTGAGATAAAGACGTTTTTTTTTCCATCAGTTGATTAGTCCGATTCATCCAGGTCTTTTTTTTAAGGTGGTCAAAAAGCAGAGTCATTGGGTCAAATTTTCCCCATGCGTTTTTTCTGCCCAGGATGTGTTCCTTCTGTCATCTAAGACCTTGTGGAATGACTCCTTGTCAGATGTAATCACTCAAAGTGATTGCATGTAAGTGGATTGTGACCTGGTGTTTGGAAAGATTAAACACTTCATTGGAGACTTCTGTAGAACGTAGTGGTGACTAATCCCCATCAGGTGTGTTACTAGGGTGTGACCTATAAAATATACCAGTTCCTGTTTCCTACTATGAACCTGTTCTCAAGGCTACTTCTGGTGATCAGCACCTCACTCCAACCCATTATTGTGCAGTACCTAGCCATTATAAGATGACACCATGAGCAAAAAAAATAACAAATTTACTTCTCTGCACTTCTCTGTATGCCTGGCTCGGTTTAGCAATAAGACTGCTGGAAATTGCTAGTCTAGCTCGGTCCAAAGACTTTTACGCTGTGCCTACACAGAAAGGGATTCCACAGGATTTTTTAAAAGTCTGAACAAACATATTTCTACTGTTTACAGAGGTCATGTCACTGCTCGCCTTGCATTCACTCCTATTCATTTTCAACAATGTGTACAGTGATTATGTGTTGAGCTCTGAGCACTGCTGAAACACTGGTTACCCATACTCAACACTGTGCCTGAACGCTTCCTGTCACTGCATCTAAATTGCTGATAGGTGTACACGAGAGTGGTATGGATCTTCTCATCAATCTCTCGGCAAAGAAAGAATATAAACTTATTTCCCAAAAATGACAAACTAAAAGTATTCCTTAGATGTGACGTGTGCAAATGTAGCCCCTGTTGTGTGGAAAGGGCAATTAAAACAGCATTTGTACGACACAATTTTGTTTTACATTAGCACAATACATTATCTATTACATTTAATTTTGACACTAATTTGATTTCAATGATGTTTCCTTTTTTTTTTTTTTTTGCTCCATGAGAAAAAAGTGATGCAATTTTCCATCAACGGTTGTGTGCTTTTATTGGCAGGAACAGAAGCCATTCTACAGGCCAATGAAATTGCAAACAAATGAAGATTAATACAAACAAAAGCCAGACTTAATTGTAATTTACATAAATAGTAGCAGTACGTAGTAATTTATATAAATAGTAGCAGTAAGTAGTAATTTATATAAATAGTAGTACAGTACACTGCGGACTACAAGCTCTCCTTTGGTTTTACACTAAGTGGCTTTTAGCATTGATTCAAATACCTGTGTCAACAGTTTGGAGTTAAACGTACATGAGATAGTTAAGTAGTTTACAATGATAGGATACTGTTTGCGTGCACTGGTGACAGAGAAAGAGAGAGAATAACAGTTACTGTAAGTAGTTTAAAGTGATAGGATTATGTGTGAATGTGTGTGTGATTGAGTGTGTGTGTGTGTGTGGAGAACACTTTTCCCCCCCCTGCTATGCATTCAGCATCGTGCGGTATCATCGTTTCTATGCTACTGCATGCAGTTTAACAGACTGGAGGGGTTTCACATTATAAACCAGCACAATGTCAACTCAGCCTGGTGCCCTTTTTGCATCACAAGTCTTTCATGAAGGCCCATAAACTACACTTCACTGCAGGCCTTTCCAGCCAGTGTTTAAACTGGATGCACATCATACAATTTCTCCAGCTTATTACACACTCAACTTGCTGTCATGGCCAATTTTGCACACACACACACAAGCATTGCCCTAAGAGAGCTTTCATTAAGAAGTATGTACATTATTTAAAAGCTGAACTCCTAACCTTGATCGTAGATTGTTGTGCGTGACATGAACTGAAATTCTTATCATTTGGACAACTGTGCACAGTATGACATTTCTTTGCAGGTACAGTTTTCTTCAAGATCCTGAATCACACAACCCTCTTCGCATTTAATGGAACTGGTGTGTAACCGTTATTTATTTTAGGATGCCTTGTTGGTGAAAGACGACACACCAATACTGAACACCAGTACATGGTTAGTAGCAACAGATGAATTTGTCTCCTCTTCTTTATTTATACAATACGATGTGATACCGTACAATATGATAAGATACCATACCATACAATAAGATACCATACAATAAGATACCATACCATACAATAAGATACCATACCATACAATAAGATACCATACCATACAATAAGATACCATACCATACGATAAGATACCATACCATACAATAAGATACCATACCATACAATAAGATACCATACCATACAATAAGATACCATACCATACAATAAGATATCATACCATACAATAAGATATCATACCATATCATAAGATAAGATAACATATGAAAAGATACCATACCATACAATATGATAAGATACCATACCATACGATAAGATAAGATACCATACCATACTATAACATACCATACCATATGACAAGATACCATACGATATCATAAGATAAGATAAGATATAAGATAACCATACCATAAGATAAGATACCATACCATAAGATACTATATCATACCATAAGACACCGTACCATACCATACCATAAGATATGATAAGATACCATACCATAAGATACTATACTATACTATACCATACCATACGATAATATAAGATACCATACTATACCATACCATATGATAAGATACCATACCATACGATAATATAAGATACCATACTATACCATACCATATGATAAGATACCATACCATACGATAATATAAGATACCATACTATACCATACCATACGATAAGATACCATACTATACCATATCATACCATATGATAAGATACCATACTATAAGATAAGATACCATACTATACCATACCATATGATAAGATACCATACTATACCATATCATACCATATGATAAGATACCATACTATAAGATAAGATACCATACTATACCATACCATATGATAAGATACCATACTATACCATACCATACGATAAGATACCATACTATACCATACCATATGATAAGATACCATACTATACCATACCATACCATATGATAAGATACCATACCATACAATAAGATAAGATACCATACTATACCATACCATATGATAAGATACCATACTATACCATACCATATGATAAGATACCATACTATACCATACCATACCATATGATAAGATACCATACCATACAATAAGATAAGATACCATACTATACCATACCATATGATAAGATACCATACCATACTATACCATACGATAAGATATGATAAGATACCATACCATACGATAATATAAGATACCATACCATACCATACGATAAGATATGATAAGATACCATACGATAATATAAGATACCATACTATACCATACCATACGATAAGATACCATACGATAATATAAGATACCATACTATACCATACCATACGATAAGATACCATACCATATGATAAGATACCATACTATACCATACAATAAGATAAGATACCATACCATACAATAAGATAAGATACCATACCATACGATAAGATACCATAATATACCATACCATACCATATGATAAGATACCATACCATACCATACAATAAGATAAGATACCATACTATACCATACGATAAGATATGATAAGATACCATACCATGCCATACGATAATATAAGATACTATACCATACCATATGGTAGAACACATTGCACATTTCATTCATTCATCCAACAACATTAGTAAGTAAGCTATCACTATCACTTTAACGTTACCACAATTTTGAGAAGCATAAAAATATATCACATATGGAACTAAACTTAAAGGTGGCATCGCTCTGCATTCTAATCAGAGATCACTATTCAAGACTATTCAAAACTAAAACTGGTACAAAAAAAACAACTCTGTGTGTGAATCTTTGTTCAGATAGAAAGTACTTCGATTTAAGAAAAAGAAAAAAAAAGCCAACACATTAACAGTTAGTTTGCTGTGTGCTGACTCAGCGGGTGATGCTGTGGTTGGCCAGTCACACACACACTGTGAAGAGTCGTGTTGCTCGACAGAAGGGATTTACATTTCAAATCTGTCCTCTCTATTCTCAGAATGCAGCAGGAGTATAATGAGGTGTGTGCGTGTGTGTGTGTGTGTGTGTGTGTGTGCGTGTGTGTGCGTGTGTGTGTGTGTGTGTGTGTACACATGGTTTAAAGGTAAGAATCCTATTAGCAACCTTTTGGCTCAATGCTTAAGTCTGTCAGCTGATGTCCTGTAGTCGGTGCCAGGCTTGATCTCTGCACGGCTGTGTGTACATTACCGACTTGATGTGTTAACTGTCTAAGTGGCCGAATCAATCAACGGACTGAAGAAGAAGTAGATTTAACGACGCCAATTTTTTAATAACTGATTAACCGTTTAGGCCAATACGTTCATGAAAAAATACAATACAAATACATAAACTTGGGATTGAATTGCTTTTTTGGTCTGCTATAGTAACTGCTCTGCAAATCACATGTGCAGGATTATTACGGTTTGCTCTGAGAAATGAATGGTGTGACTAGAGCAGATATTGGTATCAGTATTGGTGTATATGTTTTCAGATATGCACCCTTTATTTTTTAAGTTACATATGTTAGCATTTTATGTATATTTGATCCTTCTTAATATAAGTCTAATATATATATATGTGTTTTCTTTTGTTTCTAGTTATTTATAATTCTTAAATTCCCAGTTAAGTTTCCTGTTTCTGTACAGTGTTTATTGTTAAACTGTTAAATGTCATGGCTTTCATACCCATTATCAGCCATTGTTGGCACCCCTCCTGACACTAACCTCTCTGTGGCGATGTGGTGGGCTCTGGCTTTTACGACCCTGTTTGCCTGGCGACTGATCTTGCTCGATTGGAGGCTTGCCCGTCTCTCATCACATGACCGTTGGGTCAATGAAGTTCTTCACAATCTAAAACTTGAAAAAATTAGATTTTAACTCACTGGCTGTACCAAGAAATTCCAAGATTCTAATAAAGAGACTGAGAAATAATTATATATGGTCATTATAGCATTGCTAAAACAACAAATCTAATGGTGGCCTAAGACTTGTCAGGGAGGACTGTGTGTCTCGCCGCCCATTATCTGTAAATAGCAGGAAAATCTGTCAAATTCAGACATCTTCGGACATTTCCACATCATCTTTTTCAGCTGACACACCTCAAAGTCCCTCATCAGTTTGTTTATAGTCTGCAGATATACAGTACTGTGCTATATGTGCTATAATGACCATATATAATTATTTATCAGTCTCTTTAACAGAATACAACCAGAAAATACAGGAAATGTGTATGCAGTATTAAAAAAAACAGGGGGGAAAATAGAAAAGAAAACAGCTTCTATTGGCTAAAGTGGCCAGTATTTAATGTGACCTCCCCTTACACTGCAATAGCAGGAACCTGGCTCTCTTAAACCTAAATGGAATGGAACCTTAATTAATAATAATATTTAATAATTAATGTTATATTTTGTGTACATGGTTCCTCTCTCTAGACTCGGAAGAAGACTAAGCCGACATTCCTACATTTCTGTTCTACAGCAGCAGCTCACCACTTAATATATCATGTTCTCCATTACATTACATATCTTTGCAAAAAAAAGCAAAAAAAGTGTGTTTATGTATAGATTCTGTATCGGTCGATATATCGATATATCTGAATTTTTTTCCTCCGGTATGGGTCGGGCCCTGGGCATGACACCACATCCCAAGTTACGAACACAATTATTTGGACAGTTGTGTTAAAGGCCCCTCCAGGCTCGGTTTAGAAAGGATGAACAGCACGTCTGAAGCACATGAGGCATGTTTATCCTTGCACATTTTTCCATTAAACAGTACTTTCTCTGAGCTCCAAGGTCATTTTCGCTTTTGTGTGTGTATGTGTGTGTGTGTGTGTTTTATGTCGTGACACATTTATGTGCGGGCCCTTTTCAATTTTTACTGCCGTTGATACATCAAAAGCATTGCTGTCTTGTCACCGTGGCTGAGTGCAGGCACATCATATTCTCATTAATTAAACAAATTCCATCTCCAGCTTTTCACACAGTTACTTAGTTTGCATGAATCATTTGAATTTGCACGGTCTGTCACCTCATATGACAGATTTATGTTTCGTAAACAGATTCTAATGCATCATAAACTGCACCTTTTTGGGGTATTTGTGAAACTGTGGTAGACAATTATATATATATATATCTTTTTTTTTAACACATCACTTGTTTGTGATTTTTTTCATGCTCAGTTAATGCTTCTCACACTTGCTGAGTTTGTGTTTGCCTATGTGTGTACGAAAACCCTTAAAATCTTAAATATTAAACATAAAGAATTATAAATGAGTCTACTTTTCTGCTGATTTATACAACTCCATACGCTTGTGGATATTTTAACTGCAGCGCCCCTTTATAAGATCATAAATGACTGTAGGCTTGGGAAGAATTTGAATGGAACGGACAGAGGGGAACACTTCTTTTTTTACTGGTCACTTAGCAACAAACACTTAAGTAAATAGTCGTAAATAGCGTATGACTAAACAAGGTTAGCTTAGCGTGGCTTTTCAGGCTGTACTATTAGAAATGAGACAGAAAAACAGACGAGGTAGATGTTGATAAAGTGCTCCGAGGCCACAGGGGGGACATGATGAAACACCAGAACAACCCCAAAATGAAAAAATTTAGAGAGAGAGTAGATTTGTGGTGATGAATTCTGACAAATTAATGAGTCGGCTTTGGTCCTCTAAGTAATGGAAACATAACATAAACTAGAATCCACAAGCTAAATACTGCCTCAACTAAAACAGAGTGATGTGTTAGCCTGCGCCACAACACTGTCTATACCAGCATAAAATTCAAACAGCAGGGGGGTTTTAGGTGTTATATTGGCCACGATTACAAAGCCGGGCCTGCTTTGTTGAGGCAGCATCTAAGCCTCTTTTAAAGCCAGGAAAAATCCAGAGTGGGAATAGGAGCATTGAGCTCATTGCATTAGATAGAGATGATGTGAGGCAGCTTCTGCGGGTCATTAACACTGGACCTATTCAAAAACAGTCAACAGTCAAGTTAACTAAATGACTTTAAAAACAGGCCCCCCAAACGTGAAATCCTCTAAGATGTACATGATGAAAGTGTGAGAACTTGCAACCTGAAGGGGAAAAAATATAATGGAAGGGGTCGAGGTGAGTCATAAAGCAGCTTTTTCTGTCACTCTGTGCCACACTAACATAATGTTGTGATATTGAGGGTGGTTGTTACTGTTCATTTTACTTTGCCTGGGTGACAGTCTGCTGACGTTTCTGTTTATTTTTACCAGTTCCATGATTAAACCGGGAGGGCAGGCTGAAGGTTATGACACGTTGCTAAGCTAGTGTGAGACTCTCCCTGCTTACATTTAAGCCCCTGGGTTTTCTTAGAAGATGAGTTTGTGTTGTTATGTTCTTTTTAAAAAATGTCCCCATGGGATGAGGAACAGAGGAGAGGGGAACAGAGGCGTTGGTTAATCTTAGTCTTTGACATATGGTGCTTTTTAAAAAAAACAGATAAAACAGGTAGGGACACATTTAACACAAATGTTGAGCGACAGGCGAGTTTCTCCTGCCATAGTCGAACTGAAAATACAAGAGAACAGTACTACCTTAAGGCAGCTCTGACTCCAGTGTACTTTTATTGTTTTCTGAACTGTTTTTTAAATTTTGCTTCCTATTCCACAGAGTTATCTTGGGTGTGAGCAGGAAACTGGCTACCCACATTATCTTATACACACAAAGCACTGATAAAGTCTTACATGAAAACAGGTTTGTCTCATTAAAAAAAAAAAAAAAAAGCTTTTTATGTTGTTATCTATTGGAAAAAACATCCAGTCCATAAAATCAGCTAGTAAACATGGTGGAGGAACTTCAATAGCAGCTCAGTCCATGCCGTGTTAAGAGTTAAGAGGTCATATAAATACGAGGCGTACACATCAATTCTGTTAATTTACGTCCACGTTTCCCTCACTGCCGTCTTTTCCTTGAGTGTCCCACAGAAGACGTGGTGACGTAAGGGGACAGCTGAGAGGAGGAAACGAGGAAATCTGCTTTTCAATTAGTCGTCTTTTCCTCCGAAGCGTCACTCAAAGTAACGTCAGAACCCTTCTAGGGAGAGCCTGTTCACTTCCTATTAACGGCATTGTACCGAAATTGGCTGCAATTCACCTACATGGCACTCGCAAGGTAGTCCTTAATGAATGTGAGTGAATGGAGCTAAATGGCTAAAATAATTATTTACACCTACTTCTAGACATTTAAATTATACATATTAAAATGAAAAAATACTAATTCCCTTTCGACGGTTTTGCCCATACATGTATTGTACTATAGAACTATATCTATTGTCTCTACTGCTTATACTGAAAACAAAGAAAATTGGCAGAAAACTGGAAGAATTTTTTTAACGCCATGAAAATGACATTTTGGGGCTACAGCTCCATAGGCCCCCATTCTTTCTGGACTACCTCAAGTGCGCCCCCTATACAACCAGAAGTTCTGAGAAGATGAAAAATTCTCTGATAACGTCCATTTCTGATGATGACGGCAGCAGTTTGTGTTTTAGGGATAATGGAAATGGTGTAAATGATATATCTGATGTGGTACTATAGTTTCTACTTGACGCTCGGGGATATTCAGTCTCACATGTAACTGAATAAATGAAGAAAAGGGTTTTTATTTTTGTATAAGATTCTTTATAAGATCAGATCATGAATAGAAAAAAAAACTTTTTCAGGGTTCTTTTGTTGATCTGACTGATGAATAAAGCAGATTCTGTATTTTTAACTAGATGATGAATCAGAAAACAAACAAAATATAAAACTTGGGATAATACACTTGAGTTGAATCTGTTATCTGTCTGTCTAGTCCAGTTTGGAACTACAGAGATGTTGTGAAGTATCAATGCAGTCTAATCAAGCTGCACCATCCCATAACTGATATCCAATAAGGGGGGCGTGTCAGCCTGCAAAAGACTTCATGCTTCCTCACTAATCGATGGAGGCGCGATCAAATAAGGGAATTGGGATGTAGGTAAGGTGATGCACACTCCTCACCATGTCAGTCTTACTCTATGTTAGATAGTAAAATGCATTTAACAATTCAAAAAATAGATGTGCTGAATAATGGCCATACTTCTCTGCATGATCAACCAGGATACAGAACAAAATGATGCACAAAACATGTCATTTCAATGGTGTGTTTACCCAAAAACATATGCAAAGTCATCATGTTTCATCATGACCTCTCCTCGCTTGTAGTACAGACAGTTTCTGGCTTGTCAACAAAATCAGATAGGAAGATGAAATCTCATCCAGCAGCCTAAACTGCATCTATCAGGAACTATGCTGACATTTAAATGTTTGGCAGCCACTGATGTTATCTAGTGTCCATTTGCAACAAACACAACGGCAACACAGAGAAGGGGAGAAGACAAGGAAAGAAAAGAGGAGAAAGGAGAGACGAGAACTCCCCTTCCAATCTTCACCTTTTTTTTTTTTCAACAAGCAGGAGAAACTGCCCCTCCATCTATTCTATCCTTCACAGCACTCCGGCCGCCGTTGTCTCTTAGCAACGCCGGCAGGCAAATCGATGGAGGGGGAAAACGAGAGACGGAGAGATAAATGGGGAAGGGGGGGGGGGGGGGTGAGAGGACAAAAGGGGAGTGGGGAGAAGCTGGAAGAAGGGCAGATGGGTGTCAAGGGTATAAAGAAGAGAAGACATGGAAGGAGATAGGAGAGGTTTAAAAAAAAAAAAAAAAAAAAGGAAAGGAAAAAGAAGGTGACTGAAGAAAGAAGAGAAGGAAGGTAGGGAAGAAGATGGTACAGAGTGGGTTAGGGTTAGAAAAGAAACTAGAGAAAGGATGCTTAAAATATCCAGCTGATGTCATTTGAGACAATAAATGTCAAAACGATAAAGTCGGAGGAGACTTTGACACATTTGCCTGTAGGTTTAGTTTTACAGTTCACTAAACTGAGACACAGCAGGTGCACTGCTCCCTGTGAAGCATCTGACTTGTAAGAAGTAGTTTTATTATTAACTAGAACTATCCCAATGATATAAAACCCACTAGATTAAACGTGGGACTCACTCAAATGTTTATATTTTGTAAGACAAATGGACACACTTGGCCTCGGTGAACTGATGCCCATGGGCAAAAGACAAAGTATGAAAAAAAAAGAGGCGGACATTATCAGGCAGGTCAGCCGCAACAACGCATCTCTGGCCGGGCACAGGAGACGCAAAGAGTCGATGGCCTCTCCCGACACCAGCAGCAAGCACCGGAGGAGGAGAGTGATGCCTTCACTCTTCATCAATACCACCACAGCGACCACAGTTTATTAAACACAATTTGGTTGCTTATAAATGATGTAGTTGTTGTTGTTTTTAAACACTCACCTCGCTGTAGTAGTAGTTGTAGTATATCGCAGGCTCCAGAGTGAAATCCCACATTTCAGCCGTGCTCGCTGCTGCTGCTGCTTATTTCAGGCATGTAGCGGCTCTCATCGTTCACGGCATGCAGTCACGTTGTCTGAATCTAAATGTGTGTCTCTGTGTGTGTGTGTGTGTGTGTTTTGTCTTTTTCTTTTTGTGTTACTCTCTCTGGATATAAAGTCAGACGAACGACGGAATTTAAATAGACCTCGGTTTAACAAAAAAAAAAAAAAAAAAAGAGTAGGGAATAAAAGGTGCTAGCGGTTTAGCTACGCGAAAGCTACGGGTACCAGATGTTGGTGAGGTTACAAGCCTGCTAAATGGCTCGCTGAATAAAAATGAGTAACGAGGAGGTTCCCAATACGAGATGAAGACCCCGGACTGTTCTCCAGGACGGCCCTCTAGTCGTGGACGAGGCGGGGAGGCGGTGTGAGTATCGTGGGAGGGAGGGACAGTCCTCTCAGACCCCGGCGGCTCAGCTGCAGCTGTCAAGCTAACAAGCGCACATCTACAACTTCCTGCCGTACCTTTGTCCTATTAAAATACAACAAAGTCCCCCCCCTCCACTCAAAAATGTGTTTTCCTTGATTCTTCAGTTGGATGTTTGAGTTTCACTGTGCAGCAGGATGTATGAGAGTTTGACACTAGAAACTGTTTTCACATGGATTGATGGAAAGTGGGAAACATTTCAGAAACACAACAACATTTTAGAAAACACAACAACATTTCAGAAACACAACAACATTTCAGAAACACAACAACATTTCAAAAAAGACAACATTTCAGAAAACACAACATTTAGGAAAACAACATTTGAGATAAACCAACATTTCAGAAAAGACAACAACATTTCAGAAAAGACAACAACATTTCAGAAATACAACATTTCAGAAATACAACATTTCAGAAAAAACAAGATTTCAGTGAAGCAACAGATCTTTTTATGCACTTGAAATCTGTTTCACACAACTCACAGATGAAACAGCAACCCCCCAAAAAAGAGCAAACCAGTATTTTAACATTGAGCTGACACGTGCCATCAAAGCTGAAACTGACATTTTCATACTGCAGGATATCATAGGATCATATCATAATTTGTTCCACTTGTTACTGAATATTAGAAAAAATGAAATCAAAAGCATATAATTCTACTCAGCCTTTCATAAAAGCCAAACATAAATAAAATATATTAAGCATAGAATAACAACTTGGAATCAACCAGGAATTATAGCCTAGAGTATATCCAAAAAAAAGTCTTTTCTGACCAAGTCATAAACTGTTCATCATCTACCTTGTCATAGAAACCCTTTTACGATCGCTTTCTAGGATTTAAGGTAAAACAAGGTGGAAACAGCTGAGAAAATGGCAAATTGTTTAAATCCTGCTGAACAAGATTATAATTCACCCACTGACCATTGCTGCTCTTTTCTAAATGAAATGGGAAAAAAACTTACAGGCAATAATAAGGCTGCAGTCTGTAAAACAGTGGGGGTCGGACGTTTTGAACACACGTTTGAGGTGGAGCTGCAGGGTTGGGTGGAGGTGTGTGGGGAAGCTAACAGCTAACACAACAGCGTCCTACAGCCGCTTATTGGCGGAGAAACTCTGTCCTCCATTCAGTGTCCGGACCTTTTATATAGAACAGCGAGGATGAATAAAGAAGCAGCATTCCTGCCGTGAACAGACTCTCAAAGGAGAGCAGGGTGATGACAGCAAACAGCAGCAGAGAGACTAACCTTAGCGGCTCCTCTCCTTCATCTCAACGGGGGAGGAGCTGAGTCCTCCGAGCAGCAGACAGACAGAGCGGTGGAGAGTTGTCACAACTTAACTCAGTCATTTAGATGCAGTAATGGACTGCTTTCTTCCAACACCAGATTAACAATTTATAGATATTTGGAAATTGACTGGCAGGCTGCCCATACCTGCTCTGTGTGTTTGTTGTGATAATAATGTAGAGTATCAGATCTGCAATGATCTCATATATGGCCTTTCGGCAGTCAAATCATAGACTGTATATAAGAAATGGACGTAACATCCGTGACGTCACCCATTGGTTTGTGGACTGCTGCTCGGAAGCCAATAGTTTCGGATCTGGGCAGCGCCATCTTTAAAATTTCCGGTGCATGCTGGGAAAAATAAAAACACGGATTCTACTTATATGGGCATCAGGAGGGGCATGAGGCGCCCTCCACCAATCAACCTGTCAATCATGACGTAGCCACACCCTAATGCCTAATTTCACAAATTAACATCATACTGCATTGAGGAAGGCTTTAAACTAGCGATTGAGACCATAAACACATTTTGAAAACGTTTACTGAGGTTAGAAATCAAGTGAGAAGTTGGTGAATTCTCCATTGACTTGTATAGAGACGGAAGTCCGTTTGACACTAAAACAGTCGCCCCCTGGCGGCCTTTTGATAGAATGCAGTTTTAAGTTACTTCCGCGTTGGCATCATTTCAGAGGACCGGAACTCCCCGCCTGAGTCAAATTGACGAAAATCCGTCATAGCGACGGAGAAATTTGATCCCTGTATTATATAATGTTGGGGAAGCTACTTTGCAAGCGTAGCTTGTAAAACTAAATGTAGTTCAGCCTGGCAGTAGTTTGAACAAACTACAGCTAAAAAAAGTAGCTTTAGCAACTACTTATACTCATTATACTCATTTAACTCAGCGTTAAATAAATCAACATGTGGTGTATATGAAACAAAATATAATAGCCTACAAAAAATTCACATGCCAGCAGAAATATGCCTCTCAACTCAGTTTTATTTTTTTTTAAAGAACCTACAGAATACTGTAGGTTTACCATAGACATGTTAGGTAATCTATAGAGATGTTGGGTAATATATACAGTAGACATGTTGGGTAATATTTAGTCATGTTGGGTAATATATAGACATGTTGGGTAATATATACAGTAGACATGTGGGGTAATATAAAGAGAAATACCCACTTGTAAATCAAAAATGAAAATCAGTCAACAAAAAATGTAATAAAAAATACAAAGAGGTAGATCCCCTTATCTTAGCAAAAGTTGCTACTGGTATTATTACTAGTAATATTTTTATTATTGTTGTTTTGTTCCTCTGTGTCTCTCTCTTGCTTCTTTCTCTCTCAAACCAGCTGGTGAAGGCGGAAAAGTGCCCACATACAGGCCTGTTCTGCTCCCGGTTTCGTGTGGGAATGTTGGGTATCTGTGAATTAAAGAGTAACAAGTAAAATACCTGCATTCAAAATGTTATTTAAAAGTAAAACATCAGCAAATTCAAAGTAAAAGTTATCGTAAAAGTACCTATTATGTTGACAGAAAATAAGCTGTTCATTGGCACCATTGATGAGGCTATGCTACAGCGAACATGGCAAGAAATCGAGTACCGTCTTGATGTGCTTCGTGCAACTAATGGTGCCCATATAGAGGTGTATTAAATGATTAAATTTCCACAGATTTGTCTAATCATTTGCTTTTGTAATAAAGAGACTTTATGGACACCATGTACATAACCAGGGGCCACATGTTGGTTACAGGCAATTGTCTGAAAGGGTTAATTGGAAGTATGAGTACCTGTAGCTGCATGTGTCTCCATTGATCTCTTCAGTCTCATTCGCTGTCGACTGTCCTCACGGCGCTCAGCTGAAAAGTAAATATTTCAAATGTGACTTTTATGCAGTTGACTAAATGATAATCCATGCGTGTAGTTGCATCACATAGTTGTTTGAAATTAGATCCACATAACAAAGGCCATGTTAGGCCATGCTTTATTAAGATTGTATATGTAAAGCAGACTGAATGAGTACCTGTAACGTGAGGTGGCTCCAATGACCTCTTTTGTCTCTGTCGCTGGCGATCTTTCTCATGTCGCTCAGCTGAAAAGTAAATAATAAAGTGTGTTTTATGCAGTTGAGTACATTATAATCTATGAGTGTAATTGAGTCAGATAGTTTTTTTAAATTAGATCCACATAACCAAGGCCATGTTAGGCCATGCGTGAATAAGATTGTGTATGTAAATTATCATCGTTAATGTTGTTACTGTGTGATAATCAGAAAGTATGAGTACCTTTAACCTGAGGTTGCTCCACTGTCTTCTTTTGTCTTTTTCGCTGGCGATCATACTCACGGCGCTCAGCTGGACAGAAAATATTAAAGTGCAATTTTTTAATGCTGTTGAGTACATTATAATCTATGAGTGTAATTGAGTCAGATAGTTGTTTGAAATTAAATCCACATAACCTAGGCCATGTGTGAATAAGATTGTGTATGTAAATTATCATCGTTAATGTTGTTACTGTGTGATAATTCTGCTGAGGTAATCAGAAAGCATGAGTACCTGTAACGTGAGGTGGCTCCAATGACTGCCTCAGTCTCTTTCTATGGCGATCAATCTCACGGCGCTCAGCTACAGAGTAAATATTTCACATGCATTTTTTATGCAATTGCGTAAATGATAATCTATGAGTGTAGTTACATCAGATAGTTGTTTGAAATTAGATCCACATAACAAAGGCCATGCGTGAATACGATTGTGTATGTAAAGCAGAATGTATGAGCACCTTTAACGTGAGGTGGCTCCAATGACCTCTTTTGTCTCTGTCGCTTGCGATCGTACTCACGGCGCTCAGCTGAAAAGTAAATATTAAAGTGCGTTTTAAGCAGTTGAGTACATTATAATCCATGAGTGTAATTGAGTCAGATAGTTGTTTGAAAGAAGATCCACATAGCAAACACTATGTTTGGCCATTTGTGAATAAGATTGTGTATGTAAATTATCATCGTTAATGTTGTTACTGTAGGATGAATCAGCTGGGGTAATCAGAAAGTACCTGCAACCTGAGGTGACTCCAATGTCTTCTTCAGTCTCTTCCGCTGTCGATCCTTCTCACGGCGCTCAGCTGAAAAGTAAATATTTCAAATTCGTTTTTTTATGCTCTTGAGTAAATTATAATCCATGAGTGTAGTTGCATCAGATAGTTGTTTGAAATTAGATCCACATAACCAAGGACATGTTATGCCATGTGTGAATGAGACAGTGTATGTAAATGGGAATTGTTATTGAGTTGCTGTGGGATGAATTAGTTAGATAGGTAGGTGAGAAAGTGAAGCAACAATATGTTTGTTTATTTGTACATTAATTCAAAGATGTGCATATATAGGCATGAAAGGGTTAATCAAAAAGTATACCTGCAGCCTCAGGTGTCTCTCTCAGCGGTTTCATTGTGTGGCAATTTTCCTCACAGTGCACTGCTGAAAAGTCAAGACAGTTTTTAAAAAATGAGAGAACACACTTATAACGTTAACGTCATAAGTCAATATATATTGATAATGGGATTTCTGAAAAATGTTTATAAAGGCTATGACACAGAGACTAAATTGTAATATAGTGGAACTAGGGGTGGGCGATATGGCAAAAATATCATATCACTATTTTTTTTTATAATAAAATCACGATCCAATTTTATCACGATTCTTTTTTACATAGATTTTTTAGACTAATTTGCAAGTTTCTGAACAGTGCAACAAACCATTTCCCATTACAATTTCTCTCAAAGCAATATATTAGTGTGTTAATGGTGATAAAATAACTTGTTACTATTTATAGCACTGATAACAGAAAACTTAGTGCCTAACTGTTATAGAAATATGCTAGCATAATGCTAACGAGTGCTTTAACTGTCGTTTAAATTCTATAAATGCCGTCAAATTTACATAAATCAATAAACAGGTTATGGTTAAACAGCTAAACATCAATTGTCATAACTTACTTATCATTTAAGGACGCACATTAGGGAAAATAAAGTTAGCCGGCTTCGTATCGTGTAACGCAATAACCGGACAGAAGGAAACCATGGCAAAAACAAACTTAGGTTCCGCCCTCAGTCTTTCTAACAATGTTTATAAAATGATTATTAAAAGTCCAGCAGCTTTAGAACATAATATTGTTCAGACATTGTTTTTATTATTTTTGGTTTGCCTCTGGCTGCCGTGTGGCAGGTGTGGACGTGAAACTTCACATAGAACTGTAACATATAGAATGTGGTGTGTGGAAAAAGGTAAGGCATGCATAATCACATTGTAGATTGCAAATGAAAACAGTCATATGTTAAAAACAAAAATCTGGGTAAGGATGGGTAATGTTAGAAGAAAATGTGTGTGTGTGTCCGTAGCGCGTTTGTTTATGCTAACAACATGATTCCAGGACCTCAATCATAAACCAAAGATTTTGTTAGGGGAGTTATTATTTAACTCTGGAACAAAGGGGATCTTAACCCTGAGACCAAAAGGAACATAATGCGTGAATTCATGTCGCTGAAGGATAATTGCATGGTTGGAAGGCTGTATGGGTGAGTAGCTAACAAACTGTAGCATTAGCATTAGCTATTGTGTTTTGAAGAACAGTTTGTGGTTTCTTACCTGGCTTCTCTGGAGTTTTGCGACCTTGCGTTTATGTCGTACGGCGTTTGGTTAGCCTGGGTATGCTCTGCGGCGTTTGGTTAGCCTGGGTATGCTCTCATACGAGCAAGATTCTACTTTGCTCTTAAGTTAGCATGGCCACCAAAACAAAATCTTCGCCTGAAATAGGGAACCAATCACAGAACGGGGAGGCGGGATCAAGACCATGACGCAAGTAGAGCGTCTCTATTTACATCCAGCATGGCGGCCACGGAGGTGCAGCAACCGTTCGAAGCAGCAGTAGATTGTGTGCTAAATAAATTGGAAGGCAAGTTCACTTTGAAAATAGAACAAAAAACTTGCGCTACATGACTTCCTTCATAAAAAGGATGTGTTCGCGCTGCTCCCTACAGGCTCTGTATACGTCATCGTGTATCTTTGATATGATTGGCTGTAAGTTTGTCCAGTAGCGTACAGAAGCTCAAATACGAGGAAGTGAACGGCTCCTCCCCACTGCCCAGACCGTCTGGCGTTATCCAGGCTAGCGTTTGGTGGAATTGCGAGTATTTTCCAAAAGTGATTTGCTCTTGTTAGGCATGTTGAAAATGTTCGTGACCGTGGATAAATGTACGTAACAAAATGTCTCCTTTCTCTTTTGTTATCATCTTCTCCTCCCGTCGTTCACGCCTCATACATACGGCGATACGTCACAGGCTGAAAAAATATTGCAATTTTCCACCATACAGTTCTAGCACTACTCGGCTCGGTAATTTTGCATTTTGCAATTAAAAAAAAAAAAAAAAAACGACTCGGCTCAGTACCAGGAACGACCTCTTCCATTAATATAGTACCCTCTCAACGTGGGCGGGGTTGTCCTAGCACGGCTGCTCGAAACTGACGTGACTTCGTTTCAATACGCGACACAAACACATAAACAATCGAGGCGATGGTGCTGTATGTGGCTTTTTGTCACACACAAAGCAAGAAAATTGAGCCGAATGGTCCCAGGTGACAGTAGTTCTGGAGTCCCAAATAAAAAGTATAACTGCAGACTATTTATTTAACATTGAAATAGAAATGCTGGCTCCCTGAAACTTGGAGGGGGTTGGCGAATGGTGATGAACGCACAGACGGACGGACAGACCAACATCCCGCTCTCTAATTATAGTAGTAGGATGGATCATTATCACATTGTATTACACAATTACATTCATGCACTGAAAGTCTCTCTGTACATTTAAGTACTATCCAGGTCACCAGTCCATCGCAGGAAAAAAACATTAGTTTTGTTAGTCACAGATCACAGACTACATTCAAAACCTTATGTACCTATCTAATAAATCATATTTCATTGCTTCAGTGCTGTATTAAATATAGCGTACACTATAATATTTTTTGATAGGAGCTTTGTCGTCTTTTGCCTATTTTTAATTATTATATTTTACTATATAAGCAAACACTAAAATTCTCTAATGAGCAAACAAAGATCATAGATACAAATACATCCAAGCTACCAGTCCATTTGATCACATAATAATCACCTTATTTTTTACATTCTGATATAAAATGAGGCTAACATGCCTAGCTGAATAGTCTATTCATGAAAAGATGGTTCTGCTGGAGTCTTCCAGTCCCTGAACACAACCTGCATTTGCATCAAATCTAGAGATCTACTGCCTACTGTAATTAGTGGCAAGTATGAACAATCACAAATGCATTTACAGACCTTCCACTAATAAGTCTGAAAATAAATGTTCCTTCACATCCTTATTTCTGAGATGAAGTCTGAACATTTTTAGATGGGATTCAATTCGAAATGTAATACATGTAGAAAATGGAAAGGAAACCGAGTAAAAAGATAACATTAGACAGATAAAGAGAGTGAGTGAGAGTGATGTTTTGAAATGAGTAAAAAATTAATAAATAAAAAAGTAAGTAAAGTCAGAAAAGGTCACAATACAGTACAGTAGTGATCAAACCATGTGTGGGATTTACATTTCAAATCTGTTGTCAATATTCTCCGACTGTAGCAGGAGTATAATGAGGTGTGTGTGTGTGTGTGTGTGTGTGTGTGTGTGTGTGTGTGTGTGTGTGTGTGTGTGTGTGTGTGTGTGTTTAAGACTACAGTATTTGGAAATAAGCGCACTGGTGTCTGAAGTTTCAAATGACACCTTTGTTGACATAAGAAATGAGTAGTATTTTCACTTAATATGTCTTTTTATATATTTGTATGTATTTTTTTTAACTTGGCTGCAGTTTGCATGTTCCAGTTGCACGACCTTTACAAAGTTGTATGGATAATTACTGAGTCATGTGATCCTCTTGCACTGCAGCACTCTGCATTATATACAAATACAACATTAACCAGATTTATTTATATACAGTATATATTTTATACAATCCATGTTCATGAATGCTGACAGTGGGTTTTTTTTGCCTGTACCAATTCAACCTTGCACACTGGATTCTTTATATCCTGAATTATTATTACTACTATTATTTCTAATCTTTTTTTATTTTTTATCTTAATTTTAATTCTCAAAAATATGTTTTTCTTCTTGTTCCTAAATTTAATGTTTGAACTTCACTGTGCAGAGTTTGTTTTCATATCTACTGAAGGTAGAAAGTTTCTTTGTGCTTATTGATGATCAGATTTTAAGAGGCAGGCATACAAGCATGATTTGTGACATTATAACTAGTTTGGAACCAATTTTGGTACTATATTCCTGAGATTTACATAGTAAGGACAGCATCAGTCTTTTTTAGAGGGGGTGTGAGCTACTGGGAGCTGTTGTGTGGTCCAGTTTGATGGCTGGTGGTATGAAAAAGCCCCCTTTAGCGCTTTGGCACACATGACTCCATTTATGCGACCTTTTCTCCAATTCGAGCGCAATTTCATTCCTTCATATGAAGCATTTGATACCGATACGTAAATGTGTTCTCTTTTGTCGACATCTGCTGGACGGTCCGCGCTACTACACCACTGCCCCAGCTTTTCCCGTCAGGCAGGGTGAGGGCCACCTCACAGTGACGCGCGGTCGTATTGGTGCTGGTAGGACCCCACCAACGGCGGGTCATCGTTGGAGCTGCAGTGAATGAATTTGTGTCAATGAAACTTTATCCGTCTGAAATCAGAACCATCTTATTTAAAAAGCCGGTAAATATATTATTCTACACATCTGCACTTTGTCCGCAATCAAACAGACACTGTATGTGTGTAAACGATGCACAATATTCACTAATAGAGGTCGGAAATGGAAGATGCGTCAGGAAGAAAAAGTGGCGCTTTGTATGAACGTTTAATTCAAGTTAGCCGACTAGCCGTGCAAGCTAAACTGTGTGCAAACCTTTAACCTGCTAATACTGTCAAGTTATAAGAATATAACTAACGCTGTGCTACCTCAGTTCATAACAAATACAGAAGCTTTCAAACCAAATATAGTGATATGTACTCTGGCTACTTGCTAAGCTAACGGAAAGTATTTCAAATCAACCTTGCCCAGTAAGCACTTTATATCTCTGTCAGGTTCTTTTGCTTTTATTGTTAAGAGTTCAGTTAGTTCATTTCATCTTAGTGTTACTTCCCCAACCCAGTCTGACTATCCCTCTTAAAAAGTCACCTTGCTGCCAACCACAGAAAAAGAAACTGTAGCAGGCTGGCCACAGGAAAGAAACCTGCTCACACCATCAACAAGCATCACAACTCTACTTCTGTCCTGCACTGCATGTATGTAACCTGTTCCTCTGTCCTCCTTTTCTTTCGATTACAGATTTGAGCCGGGGTAAGCTCTCTGTCTGCAACCCCTGAAGCCACATAAAGAAAGGGAGCCATGTTTTTGTACAACATCACCCTGCAGCGTGCCACTGGCATCACCCACGCCATCCATGGAAACTTCTCAGGTGAGGGGATGCTTGCTGTTGTTTTGTCCTTTTCAGGCCTGGATCGTCTCCTAA
Organism: Scomber scombrus; assembly: GCF_963691925.1. Classification (NCBI taxonomy): domain Eukaryota; kingdom Metazoa; phylum Chordata; class Actinopteri; order Scombriformes; family Scombridae; genus Scomber; species Scomber scombrus. The sequence goes on along the minus strand of NC_084975.1, from coordinate 30,549,665 downwards.
GAGGAAGAATCTTGAGTGATGAGTGAGGCAGCTGTAGCTCAGGTATTGAAGGGTTGGTGTCTGTCCACACATCTGTCCTTGAGGAAGACTCTATAGCTAAAAGTGTTTTCCAGATGTGTGTGCAGGTGGGGACACGTACCAGATGTTTTGGATGAAAGGAATGAAGATAATGGGTGTAATGTAACACTAAGTCACTATAAGTCTCTTCACCAGTCAGGTCTCATGTCTTTTGGTTTTGTGTTTTTTCAGGTTTATGTAGTAAACAGACAGGCCTGCACATTTTAAATGATGAATATGAGTTTTCATCATGTCACAACTTTTCTGTGACTGTACATCAATGGAAAAAAATAGCAACAATCTCGGAATGTAATGTCAAGGGTACGCCTTTTCTAATAACACACACCGCCTGATAGATTACAAAGTGTTATCACACACATCGGTGTGTTGTAGATGTGATGAGTCTGTCATGTCTCTTCTCTGACAAACACTGGAGAAAGATTTAACACCTCTGATCTGAACACACAAGTGTATTTTCAAGCATCATTAGTAGCAATAATCTTCCATTATCCTGATGTGGGTTTTAGTCCTTTTTCATTATTTATTGATACTCGCTGTGTGCAGGAAGCTGGAATTTTGGCATTCTTGCTTGAAAAACGACTTAAAGTTGCCGCAAGAGGTTGTTGTTGTTCTTTTTGACTAATTGATTAATGGAATAACTGTTTCACCTCTATTTTTCTCTATGAAAGAGGAGAAGATTGGTGAGTCATCCTGTGAAATACTGCAATCATAACACACACCTGTCTGAGAAAAAACATGTTTGTATCTCGGTAGGAACCAAGATGCAGGAGATCGTCGTCTCCAGGGGGAAAATCTTGGAGTTACTTCGACCCGATGCCAACACAGGGAAGGTGCACACTCTGCTCACAGTGGAGGTGTTTGGCATCGTAAGATCTCTGATGGCCTTCAGACTCACTGGAGGAACCAAAGGTACATAACTCAAGTGTGCATGCGCTCACTCACATGCGTTTATGACTACAAACATGGATTTTGTCGATAAAGACGATCCTCCAATTAAAACTGTGGATTACAGTGGAAATGCCTCTCACTGCTTTGTGGGCATGTAATTTAATATTTAAGTTCTGTTGCATCAGGACTTGTACACTGATAAAAGGAAAATTCATCTGTCGGTCACATGTATGTATTTATGTATGTTCATGCATGTGTTTTTAGATTACATTGTTGTTGGAAGTGACAGCGGCCGCATCGTCATCCTGGAATATCATCCATCAAAAAACATGTTTGAGAAGATCCACCAGGAAACATTTGGGAAGAGCGGCTGTCGGCGCATCGTCCCCGGACAGTTCCTGGCCGTGGACCCAAAAGGCAGAGCTGTCATGATCGGTATGAAGTGATATCAGGAATTAAAATATACAAATTATACATTATACACATTAGGTGTGTGAAGTATATAAATAAAATGAAGTAAATAAAAAAACACCAACAAACAAACAAACATATTTTGACTAAGTTATTCACAGGTCAACCAGATCAAACAAACAGTGTAGTCCATATTCTGAGCTGCCAAAATACATTGTGCCCTCACCATCATATACTAAGGATAGAATAAAGGGAATGACAATAAAAAATACATGATTACCTTGAAGGTCCAGGGAAATCTATTCGCGTAACATACGAATGAAAACAAGTCCACATTGCCCAGAATTTATTTTTAGACTTCTTTAGATTTTTTCCCAGCTTGATGCAATTTAAGATACCTTTAATCCAAAGGGCATGAGATGAAGGTGCAGGAGATTTCCATCTGAGCGAGATTTGTCATCTTGCCAACAGAGTAACAAAGGTGATCACATCCTTGTTTATTTTGGTCGGATGCAGTTCGGTTGGAGAGTCCCAGAATAATGAGTTTCTTACAGAAAATATTGTAACCTACAGTAGCACTGCTGTCCTCAACTACAGTTTACTGTTGGCTCATTCCTTTAGAACAGCTAACAAACAAATCTGATTATACTGTCTAGTTAGTCCACACCATCCAGCCAATCAGAATTCAAATTCTCAGTGTCCATAGTATAAAATGACAGTTTCATTCTTAAAGGAAATTGAAATATTCCTGTGAAATAATTGACTTAATTATTGTGTATTCCTTTTTGTCCTTCTATTATTTAGGAGCGATAGAGAAACAGAAGTTGGTTTATATTCTGAACAGAGATGCAGCCGCAAGACTGACCATCTCCTCTCCTCTGGAAGCCCACAAAGCGAACACACTGGTCTACCACGTAGTAGGAGTGGATGTGGGCTTTGAAAACCCCATGTTTGCCTGCCTCGAAATGGACTACGAGGTACGTTCACGAAATGTCGAGGGTACGGCTTTTCTAATAACGCACACCGCTTGATCGATTACAAAGTGTTATCACACACATCAGCGTGTTGTAGATGTGATGAGTCTGTCATGTCTCTTCTCTGACAAACACTGGAGAAAGATTTAACACCTCTGATCTGAGCACACAAGTGTATTTTCAAGCATCAATAGTAGCAATTATCCTCCATTATCCTGATGTGGGTTTTTAGTCCTTTTTCATTATTTATTGATACTCGCTGTGTGCAGGAAGCTGACAATGACCCGACCGGAGAAGCAGCCGCTAACACACAGCAGACGCTCACCTTTTACGAGCTGGACCTCGGCTTGAATCATGTGGTCCGCAAGTACAGCGAAGCCTTGGAAGAGCACGGAAATTTCCTCATCACTGGTAAGCAAATGGGCAAATGTGGTTGCGCACATCAGGGCTCAAACAGTAACTGCATCAGTTATCACATGCTTCAGTAGTTAGCTGCAATGAAAACCAGCATTCAATACCTGTCACTAATGGTTGGAGACCGTCAAAAGTGACGCTAAGAAAGAGGCTGGTGTGTCAAATTACACTAAACGGGGGAAAATGGAATTGAAATTTAACCAGAAATATCCTGAGGAATGTCTTAGGATTAGATTTGTTTTCAGGACACTTTTTTGTGTGTGTGGGTTTGGCTGTAAGATAACACACACACACACACACACACACATATATATATATTATAGTTGTGATGCGATGTGATGAGTATATCATGTCTCTTCTCTGATCAACAGTGGAGAAAGATTGAACATCTCTGATCGCAGAACACAAGCTTAAGTGTCGAGAGCAAAGTTGAAGTTAGTAGAAAGGAGCAGCCTTATGTTTTTTTTCACTGCAGTGATCTAAGTTCTCCTTTTCTGTCTAGTTCCTGGTGGTTCAGACGGGCCCAGCGGAGTTCTGATCTGCTCCGAAAACTACATCACTTACAAGAATTTCGGAGACCAGCCTGACATTCGCTGTCCGATCCCACGACGCAGGGTGAGTCCTAAATACACAAGTAGCAGGCCCCAGCAGCCTACTGGTTAAGACTCATGTCACATAACCACAACGTCCACTGTTCCATTTCAGCAGTAGACCCCTTGTTCTCACCTCATTTCCTGTCATCACTACTGTCTGTCTTTAAAAAAAAACACCATTAGAACAAAAGCTTTCTTTAACACACTTTTTCATTACAGCATCCTACAAGAATGACATACATTCAAATGTGGCCCCTTTTCTTTACTGTGAGGAAGTGTTCCCGGTGTAATCGGGTCACTTCCAAAGCTGCGTACACTTTTATTTGTTATCCTCTCCTAACACCCTTTTCTTCATCTTTCCATCCCGCAGAATGACCTGGATGACCCGGAGCGTGGCATGATATTCGTCTGCTCAGCCACCCACAAAACCAAGTCCATGTTCTTCTTCCTGGCCCAGACTGAGCAGGGAGACATCTTTAAGGTTACCCTGGAAACAGATGAAGAAATGGTAAGCAAGGTGGAGGGTGCAGCTTTCCAAACCTACCTTTATAAATGGACATTGCCATTTCTCTACTCATTATTTATTAATAGATTAATCTTTACTCTAATCAGATGTTATCACACACATCAGTGTGTTGTAGATGTGATGAGTCTGTCATGTCTCTTCTCTGACAAACACTGGAGAAAGATTTAACACCTCTGATCTGAGCACACAAGTGTATTTTCTAGCATCAGTAGTAGCAATTATCCTTCATTAACCTGAGTAATTTAAATGGGGTTGGGTGTAATTTCCTAAAAGTTACATCACAGTACATATTGTAACAAGTATAATATATTTAGTTTTATTACTCTTATGTATTCATACTGGTACTTGCAGCTACTTTTTGTCACGTGACAATTAAACAACGTTTTACACTGGAACCGGCGGTATTACCAAATCCTGCTGAATGTGCAGTGGTGTGCATTAGACTTGGACTTTAATGCTTTTCCCAATATATATAATTGAATCTGAACCATTGCCCTCTGGTGGTGTATGTCGTGCACTACAATACATCTTTGATGGTATTACAAATCATACTTGTGGGATTTCCCTTTAAACTGTGATACCATCCATAGCTGGTAGCATTCAAGCAGTCATAAAGATTTCTGTGGGTCAAATATTTTTGTTGTTTATATTGTGTCCTGAAGAAGTCTGTGTTATTTTCAAGGTCACGGAAATTCGGCTGAAGTACTTTGACACGATCCCCGTGGCGACGGCCATGTGCGTCCTGAAGACCGGCTTCCTGTTTGTGTCATCAGAGTTTGGAAACCAGTAAGTGTCAGGCTGTCCATCCGTCTGTGCAGCTGTTTGTTTCCTCCTCTTCCTAACAATGCGCAGCTCGTATCTTTCAATTTCTTTTCTGTCGATTGTTTTTCTCACAAACTACCCTCGCTCATGTTGTCATTCTTCCTCTTCTTTCCTTTAGTTACCTGTATCAGATCGCTCACCTGGGCGACGACGACGACGAGCCCGAGTTCTCCTCTGCAATGCCTTTAGAAGAGGGGGACACCTTCTTCTTCCAGCCCCGCCCCCTCAAGAACCTGGTGCTGGTGGACGAACAGGAGAACTTATCGCCCATCATGTCCTGCCAGGTACGCGGGGGTGTGTGTGTGGGTGGGTGGGTGTTAATAATGCGTGCTGCTTTACATACCAAGGAGACATGAATACTGAATCTAAATACTAAATCCACGGGTTTGAAAGCTTATCAGACGCCAGAACGCTGCACAGGTGTTAAAAATACCATGTAGCCTAAACACCAGGCTCCCATCTCTTTGAAACATAGCAAAGAAAAAAGTCTAATTTAATTTGACGTAAAGATGCATTTCATTGTCTATTTTCTCTTCTCTCTCTTTTTTTTCACAGATTGCTGATTTGGCCAATGAAGATACACCTCAGCTGTACGTGGCCTGTGGGCGAGGACCCAGGTCTACTTTGAGGGTTCTTAGACACGGATTGGAGGTAAACACACACACACACACACACACACACACACACACACAAACACTTTGTGCACTGTGACGAGGGCACACACACTCTGCGCGCTGTGAAAATGATGAGTTTTTTCATGTCTCTTCTCTGAATAAAAGCTGAAGAGTCTTCTTATTACTCTGATCTCAGCACAAACACGCAACTTTGGTGTTTGCGTATCAAGCTGCACCACCCGAGATTACACACTCACAAAGCTCTGCTGCAGTGATATGTGTGTGTAATCTGTGCTAAATAAATACACAGACACTATAAATGATGTGAGCTCAGTATGACAAAAACACTTCAGTCAGGTTATTTTCATACTCAGGAGAATTATCGCATGTTAGTGTGCTCACATGAATGCTCGACACTAAAATCAATTGGCTGGGATGTGAATGAAGGAGAAATATCTTGTTGGTCACATGCAGACCTTAGAACTGGATCCGATATTGTAGAATCTCTCACAGCACGATACCACACATCTCTGCATTTTCATTGTTAGGAGAAGGAACCTTATGTAACCTGAAGAGCATCAAATTTTCATGTCTCTTAATCGTCCAGAGTAGTTCTGGTGCAATCTCCACGGAAACTGCTTGTTACTACATGATTTATGTATTTACTACAAGAGTAAAGCATGGTGTAAAACAATCAACCGTCAAGTGAATACACCTGTAATCTGAATGTTGCTGTATCCACCAGTGGCATACACACAGTCAAGTGGGTTTTTCTGACAGTTCAGATGATGTATATGATAAAACACTATACACAGCGTTTTCAATTGCATCCTGTCTTATCAATGATGTAAACTAAAGAACATCCTCAGATCAGCCTTCACAATATCATAATATTTGTTAAGCATTGAATCTTCTCTTGTTCTTCCTCCTCTGTCTCCTCTGTGCGTCTTCATCAGGTTTCAGAGATGGCCGTCTCCGAGCTGCCCGGTAACCCCAACGCTGTGTGGACAGTCCGCAGACATGTGGAAGGTAATAACATTCCTGTCTCAGACACTTCTTTTCTGACGTCTCATGAAGTAAATTTACAATGTCAGCATACAGTCAGTTAAAGGCAGATGGCAGCAGGGACTGGCTGGGTCAACGGGACTGACACAGTGAAGGAATTTCACTGTTCAGATGTTTTTAACTGTTATATTTTGCTACTCTGCAGCATCAGACCTGGTTGTTGTTTAGTGCTAGTGTGTATGTATATGTAGTGAATGTATATCATTCAAATATTTGCTTATTCCTTCATTATTTATTTTTTCTCCTAACAGAACAAATCTCCACTTGCATGCAGATCACTTTTATTCTGTTTGTTTTGTTTTGTTTGGCTCACATTGAAGACCCTGTGTGTGTGTGTGTGTGTGTGTGTGTGTGTGTGTGTGTGTGTGTGTGTGTGTGTGTGTGTGTGTGTGTGTGTGTGTGTGTGTGTGTGTGTGTGTGTGTGTGTGTGTGTGTGTGTGTGTGTGTGTGTGTGTGTGTGTGTGTGTGTGTGAGAGAGATCTTGAATTTATTAACAAACAGTGCATTTTTCTGAGGTCAAATGGTTTTCACATTTTGTCACATTGTTTCACCACAGCTGGTAAAGATCAGTCATAGTGTGTGTGTGTGTGTAAGGGTGGGGGGGGCTAGTTTTAGGCCAATTCATGACATTGATAGTGTGTCATTACAATTTGGGAGTATCATAAGGTTCTTTATATTTTTCATTTTCTTTAACAGATAATAATGAAATCATTTATTCATCATATACATCCTCTGCCCCATTTAACCAGCATTCATTTTCTAACCGGTGCTCCGTTTTCGTCTTCTTTTAATTAGATGAGTTTGATGCCTACATCATCGTGTCTTTCGTCAACGCTACTCTGGTCCTGTCCATCGGAGAGACTGTAGAAGAAGTGACAGATTCTGGTTTCCTGGGAACAACGCCCACTCTCTCCTGCTCATTGCTCGGTGAAGACGCCCTGGTTCAGGTGGGGTGAAATGCACCTTTTTAACATCTTCTTCTCAAGCCAGATAGCAGATTCAAACAACTAAGATACATCAACAAGATTGCATAAAGTAGTCTTGAGTCTTGATCATTTCATTGTTGCTTCCTCAGATTTCAGATTGCTTAAAAGTCTCTGCCCTTCTCCACATGATCTCTGAGGTTTAAATGGTTGGGTGTGACCAGTCATCACTTACATCCCAGAGCTTTTTGGGGAGAACGGTTGAAACACAGTGTGTTTGAGATCAACAGTCTGTCCTCACTCTGTTTTATGAGGCAGAAGTTAACATCGAAAACCTGTTACAAGGAATGCTAAACATATAAACCCATAAATATTTTCTCAGTTATTGTTTGTGTGTGACTCTTAGCCAAAATAGTCTTTAAAGCAACACAGATGACTCCCAACATCTCATGTGTCATGATCCAACAGAGAGGTGTGGGTTTTATTACAGAGCTGCATTTTTACCAGTCAACACCGTCCACATTTGATTTGATGCTTGAACAATAGCAAACACAAGATAAAAACATCCAGAACTAAACCAACCCACTGCTTGGTTTCAGTCTCTTATTTCTGCTGCATTCCCGCTCTCTGCCTCTCCACACAGGTATACCCAGACGGCATCCGCCACATCAGAGCCGACAAGCGTGTTAATGAGTGGAAGACTCCCGGCAAAAAGACAATCGTCCGCTGCGCTGTGAATCAGCGGCAAGTGGTTATCGCCCTCACCGGAGGGGAGCTGGTTTACTTTGAGATGGACCCGGTAAGAAAGATCACATTGTTTTACCTTTTGTTATGTAATCAACTCAAGAAACTATTCTTGATGAGTCAAGTTGAAGTGAAATGTTTTTGTGAGTTACTGAAATTCAAATTATGATAAACTAGAGTGTAAAATGACCATATACTGCTTTGATTTCATACTTTGCTACCAGTTTTGAATGGTTTTTCAACCTTTTTTTTTAAGCTTTAAGTCAACAATTAACAGATCTCAGTGGAATCTCACAAGGATTTTAGGATGTATTTACTACAGCAGACCTCACAGAACATATATATATGGACTTGATGATATGGACAATACTTTCTACACTTGATGTTTGAAAAAATGAGCGTGCAGTTTAATCTACAGTGCTGCTTCAAAGTTTGTGAACACATGAATCACAAGTCCTAAAGGTAAATAAAAGGGAACTCAGTTAAATAAATGAGACAGAAACATCAAACTTATTCATTTATTTATTGAGCAAAATGATCCAGTTTTCTGGGTTTTTTTTAAACAATTTTTATTTATTTGTTTTAGTTATCAATGTTCACATTACATTGCAATACAGTCCCCTCTGAATTATGGAGAACAAACAAACAATAAACAAACAAACAAAAAAATACAATCATCAAGAACAGAGCCTGTATACAATTATATAAAATCAAGTCTGTCCTTATATAATAACGATTTCCCCCATCTTTTAACAAATAAGTGTTCTTTCACTTTCAACTTGTGTGTGAGATGTTCCACCGCTAGTATATCGTCTATAATTGACATCCATTGTTTGTTGCAAGGGGGGGTCAGTCTTGAGCCAGTTCCTGGAAATCAATCCGGGAAGCAATTGGCTCACTTTGCCAATTGCTTCCCGGATTTCGTTGATTGTTATCTTTGCTGTTATCTGTTCATTTTGTTTTGTGCCTATTGAAGGTAGGTCCAGGGAGTCAAGGAAAGTTTTAATATCTTTCTGATTTGAAGCTGGTGATTCAGAATAGAGTTCTTTGTAATATTCTCTAAAAATATTTTCAATTTCTTTTGGTTTATATTTGGGTTTGTTTGTTTTTGGGTCATAGATTTTATTGACTGTGGTTTCTGCTTGCTGTTTCCGTAAGCGTCTCGCCAACAATTTCATTGCTTTGGGACCTGAATCATAATAGTTCTGTTTTAAATATCTTGCTTTTGTTTCTACTTCATATTGGAGTAGATCGTTCATTTCTTTTCTCACCTCATTCGTTCGTTTGTTAACTTTTGGGTCAACTTTTCTGTTTCCCTTATGTTTTTGTTCCAAATCTCTCAATTTCTTTATATATTTTTTTATATTGTTTTATTCTTTCTCTTTTGAGATTACTAGTAATTGCAATCAGTTTTCCCCGTATCACCGCTTTCAACCTCAATAGTGTATCTTTCTGTCTACAGTGAAGTGTCTCTTCAAATATATGGCACTATGGTCGGACACATCTGCCACACCAATCCAACAATCTTGTATTATGTCTCTATTTTCTGTCTGCATAAAAAAAAAATCAATCCTGGAGTGACTAAAATCCCTCTTTAGTGGATGTAGATCTCTCCATACGTCAAAAAACCTCATCTCCCCCCATGTATTCCTGACCAGTTTTGTAATAGATTTTTTATTTCTCTTAAGACTAGTTGTGTCCATATCATGGTCCATTAACACATTGAGGTCTCCCCCACATATACGTATGCCCTCAGCCTCTAGTGCAATGGTGTCAAATAGGGACTTAAAATAAATCTTTATTACTTTCAGGTGGGGAATATATATTTACCAATGTTATCATTATTTGGTCTATTTTCCCTTTTACAATAATGTAGGTTCCTTCTTTGTCTTTTATTTCCTTTATGCACTCAAATTTGATTACGTTAGACATGAGTATTGCTACTCCTCTTTTCCGAGCATTAGAATGTGAGCTGTAAAAGTTGTTCTTGAAACCAAATTTCTTTAATTTGTCATGTTTTGCTTTATTGAGATGAGTTTCCTGTAGAAAGTTTATTTGCGTCTTTTCTTTTTTAAGCTTGGTCATTATTTTTAGCTCTTTTGACATTAACATTCAAAGAGAGAGTCTTAATTACTTCTTTGGTGTCCATAAATCACTTTTGTTGTGTTAACCTCGTGAAGATTCATCAACCGGCTTTCAGTTAAACATTCATGAACTCTCAATATTTTCAGTAACTGTTTGTAACTTGTTTGAACTATATACAAAAAACGTGACCTCCATAAAGAGATGTCAGCAACCCTCCTTTTCTGCTGACTCTCTTTTTGATTTGAGGAGTCCGTCTTCATTACATTTTGCAGGGTTTGAATTTGTTTGCTAATGCCGTCTAAGCTGCTTTGAAACGAGGCCATGTTAGATTGTGGTGGTGTTGGCTTGCTAGCTTGCTCTCCTTAACCTTTCGGTTCATTTCTTGAACTTGGATGACCGGGTTATTTTTATTCTTCGTTCTTGTCGACAATCCTATCATATTCTCATTTTTTGAGTTCGTCGGCGTCTATGTCTCGAGTTCTTGTATAGTTCAAGTGTCAGCATCGGGGAGCTCCTGATGTACGCGTCCATGCTGCTCGCCTGTCTCACCGGAAGTCAAAATGATCCAGTTTTACATATTTGTATGAGGCAAAAGTATGTGAACCCTCGCTTTCTGTAACCCTCTTTCACAGTAGTAACTTCAACCAAATGTTTCTGGTAACTGTTTATCAGCCCTGCACATCAGCTTGGAGGAATTTTAGCCCGTTCCTACATATAAAACTTGGGGATGTTGGTGGGCTGCTTTCACATCATTTCTAAAAGATTTAGGTCAGGAGTTTGACTCTGCCAATCCAAAACATGATCAGGCTTCTGCTCTAATCATCCTTTGGTAGAGCAACTTGTGTGTTTATGGTTGTTGTCTCATTTAATGGCCCATTTTCTGTTGAACTTCATTTTACAGACAGATTGTTATTCTCTTGTACAACTCCGAACTCAAAGCTCTATCAATAATTGCAAGCTGTCCTGGACTAGAGGCAGCAAAGCAGACCCAAACCATGATACTTTCACCATGTTTCACAAATGGGATGAAGTTCTTATGTTTGAAGTGTTTACTCATCGCCAAACAAAAACGCTTCTCATTCAAGCCGAAAAATTAGATTTTTGGTCTCATCCGTCCACAGAACATTTTTCCAGTCGTCTCATGGTTTATCCACTTGGTTTTAATAAACTGTGGACAGCAGCAATGTTCATTTTGGAGAGTAGTGGCTTTTTTTCCTTGCAACTTTTCCATGTACACTGTTGATGTTCAATGTTCTTTTGATGGTGGACTCATGAACAATCGTGAACATTGATTGAAACACCGGCTCTAATTTGCTATTCAAATGAATTGACAATCCTAGAGTTAACATACTTTTGCCTCACGCAAATATGTAACAAACTATCATTTTCCTCAATAAATAAAGAAAGTGCAAGTTTTTTGACTCAATTGTTTATATGATGTCTGTTTATCTAGTTTTAGGACTTGCCAGGAAATCTGATCATGTTTTAGGTCATATTTGCACATTTTAAAAAAAAAATCACAAACTTTCAGGCAGCACTTAACATGAGGCACCAAAATAAACACAGTAGATGACTGATATGACTGAGAAGCTGCATATTAACACTGTTGTTCTCTTCATCTCCAGTCTGGCCAGCTCAATGAGTACACGGAGCGGAAGGAGATGTCAGCAGATGTGGTGTGTATGAGCCTGGCTAACGTTCCTCCTGGTGAGCAGCGATCCCGGTTCCTGGCTGTGGGACTGGTTGACAACACTGTCCGCATCATCTCCCTGGACCCTTCGGTATGAATACATACATTTGTTTACGTATAAGACTCGTGGCAAAGCTTTTCTTATTACCAGAGGGACCCCAACCAGCACGCATGACACTCTAAAATGAACTAAAGTTTTTAATGTCACGTTTCAGTTGGTCTTACTGTGTAGTTAAATTTGAAAAATGTTAACATACAAGGCAGTTATTGTCTTGTCTATACCATGAATAGATATTTTTGGTAAGGTTCCCTTAAATGTGTTTTGCAACTTAGAAGTTTGCTGATCAGGGAATTTTGCAGCTGAAAAATAAACTGTACTCTCCAATGGACAAACTTTAGAAAAGCACTTGTACTTCAATTTCATGTCATTTATCGACTGATATACGCTGATACTTATATATATCTACAATGAGCTATTATCAGCCTAGCCTATTTTATAGGTTTTATAGGCTCTGATTTAAGTAAATATAAAGTAAGAAGTAAAAAACACACCAGTGACTTTCTTCTCAGGTCATCATCCAGTATTATCCATATTTGTTAAAATAACAGTTCCAGCCTGTCCTCTGGGAAAGTAACATGAAAGTTGGCCCCCTGCTTTCACCACTCTAAAGAATGCACAACAACCTTTGCCCTTTTTAAAGTATTTATTTTTAGGATCAGCAGAGTCTTATTTCAGATGAGACACAGCCGCAATCATTTGGAGCAAACCAGTCAGACCTATATTTATCTATCAGCCAAAACAAATGAGAACAAAAGGCCGTCCACAGCACAGTCACAATAATAATAGAGCAGAATCAGGCTGTATTATACTCCCATATACCAGATATTGTTCATCCTCCTTTATGATTTAAAATTGTCTAACGTATAAGTATAAGTCAGAGAAACAAAGCTCTGGTGCAGATATCAAATGGTGCTTTTAGAGATGCCCTGAAGGCCAGTAAGAAAAACTATGAGGCTGTTTTAACCTGTGACCTTAGTTTTAAAATGCGTTTCAGTGTTACTGTTGCGTCAATTCTGAATTTCGCCCTATGGGGATCAATAAATGTATCCTTCTCTACCCTACCCTACCTACCTAGAACACAAGTGGACAACTGACACACATCACCGTACACATCTGTGTCTATCCTTCGTCTCTGAGGTGTCCAGCTGACCCCTTGTGTTCAGATTTCATTTCTTCCGCTAAAACTTCAAAGAGACCTGCGCAGTTAACACATCAATCTGCTGCCAGACGACCATGACATTTGTTTCACATGGGCTAGCTAGGGAAATAAAATGGTTTTATGAACAGGTCATACTAACTGTTGGGATTGTCAAGCATTTGGCGTTGGTGCACTGTCACCAAATCAATCGTGTCCTACACTGATGTAATATTATGTCCTCGTCAGATACACGTCAGGGCACATTAGCGTTTATACAAAAGATATGAGGTCAAATATACGATGGTTTGATTGAACAGATCATCTTATTGCTTGTTTACTCTCATATTTAATAACGTCCACTTGTGATCCAATTGGCCAAAACACACTTTACAACCCACTGTAAACAGGGTCTGTATGCCTATAAATATTGTCTGCAACATAAATGGTTAAAAATACTGAAATATTTTCCAGGGTCCTGTTGCTTGGTTTTGTGATCTTGCCAAATCTCTGACAAGGATTAAATCCTCATGTGTGAGGTGAGGCTTCTTGATACACTTCTGAAAGTGAGTGCAAATATTGAATGGAATCTGCAGACAGAAGGCATTCACCCTGCTATATAAATTGTGGTGTGTTGGTCACCAGCTGTTTAAATTCCACCTGGTTAGTGGGAACAAAAGGAGAACCAAGATAATGAGGGAAAGGTCGTTGGGTTCCTGAAATGGAAAAGGCCCAATATACTACACCAGTGTTTCCCCTAGAAATGTTTGTAGCAGCGGTGCTGTGTGTCGGTAACTTAGCAACACTAGGGGGGTCCAGGGGTATGCTCCCCCGGAAGAAAAATATTGAAAAATAATAGGGCAGCAACTAACAATTATTTTGATCATCGATTAATCAGTCCATTATTTTTTCGAATAATCGGATAAAAAAATCAAAACATTATTTCAAATTGACATTGCAAAAAGTGCTCAAACAACATGTTGCTGCTTGGACGTCCCTGAGCTGTTAAAGTAATATTAAATTATAAATAATAATTTAAACAAAACAACTAAATGTTAATGTCTGATAGCTTTAACAAAACAACATACACATGTATGCTACACAAAAAGGTATTTTCTGTTGTTCAATGGACCTGAGCTGTTGGAACAATAAATAAAAGATAAATAATAATAATGGTTTATTTTTGTAGTAACCAGTTTTACTTTTACCATCATTAGGCTTCCATACATAGCTAATAGCTGCTGCTCTCCTCATTTCCTGCTGCTGACTGTGAGATCTGAGCAGGTAGAAGCTGATAGTTCACTCACTATAACCAGGGAGCACACTGCAACAAGGTTAATGATCCACACAGTGACATTATATCATTGATTTGACGCGCAAAAGCGATAGAAAACCGAATGAATGAACATAGGGGAAACACTGCTACACACCACCTTTTCACCACAGCTTTAGTTTAAATAAGTGTGATCAATGCTCACAGTCATTGATTACTGATTACTCCTAAAAGTTCCAATTAGCCCTTATTCAGCCAAACACAAGCAAGTGGTTGATTTCCACTGTCCATACAACTTAATATGGTTTAAAGAGAGAGAACTACCATCATCTACATTTTTGTGTGCACCACAGTGAAACCTGTACATTTTTTTTGGATAAAGTTTTAACACCTTGAATTTTCTTCACGTTCAGGACTGCCTACAGCCACTGAGTATGCAGGCCCTGCCCGCCCAGCCAGAGAGTCTGTGTATAGTTGAGATGGGAGGGGTCGAGAAACAGGACGAACTTGGAGAAAAGGGAACCATCGGCTTCCTCTACCTCAACATAGGGCTTCAGGTATTATTTCTCATTCAGCGATTCTCATGTTACGTTTTTCTCCATCACAAGTTTAGTTTTGTTGTAATAGCAGTGCCCACATACCCCTGTAAAAGTACACATAAGACATTCATATGTATGTGTTAGCATTGACTCAGATTCCTCCTGTAGTAGGAAAAGTTGCTTACCTCATGCTTTAATAATAAAGTTACACAGGCACGCTGAATATGACATTTCTCAATGAATATAGGTTACTGTTTATTCTTATCATTTCTCTAATAATAACTGCAACAACCTTAGGTATTGAAGCAGTTTTAAATCATTTTAAAATCCTTCTATTGTAATCAGTAAATACGAACATGTCAGCAGTATATGATGCATGAAAAAAAAAATCTATATTATCATTCTTGAGGGCTACTGGTAAAGATTTATGATGACATGGATTTAAGATCATGTCATATAGTAATATCTGTGTGTGTGTGTGTGTGTGTTCTCTTTTCTCAGAACGGTGTGCTTCTGAGGACCGTGCTTGACCCAGTAACTGGTGATCTGTCCGATACCAGAACAAGATATCTGGGCTCACGACCTGTCAAACTCTTCAGAGTCAGGATGCAGGGACAAGAAGCTGTACGTGACTCCTGCACATTTGCACATAATTTGCACACAGACTGTTATATTATTTACTCACATACAAGTGTGAAATGAATACTCTTGTTGTTGCTGAAGAGACCACGTCAACATAAAAATGTTACCTTCTAAGAACCTGCAGGGATTTGTCATTTTAAAGACAAGATAATAGTTCCAATAATAGGTGCAGCAGTAAAGTATTGTCTCCGTCTCCTCTCGTTGACAGGTGCTGGCAATGTCCAGTCGCTCCTGGCTCAGCTACTCGTATCAGTCTCGCTTCCATCTGACCCCTCTGTCATATGAGACTCTGGAGTATGCCTCTGGTTTTGCCTCGGAGCAGTGCCCAGAAGGCATAGTGGCCATCTCCACCAACACACTGAGGTATGTAGACATGTTTGCATATAACTTAAAGAGCGGTAGAAAGTGTAGACTAGTTTGATGTGGTGTATGGAAGATCCTGAGAGTTTAGGGACTTTGGTTCAGCCAAAAGACACAGGTGTCTTCTGTCTATTAAGGAAAGTAACTTTGAATTTCTACACTTCATAAGCCAGAATTTTTTCCTCAGTCGTGAAGCTCAAAGTTTCAAATGACTTGTAACTGTCTGTCCCTCCTCTTGATCGTTTCGTTTTTTCATTATCTGTCTTGCAGAATCTTGGCTTTGGAGAAATTAGGAGCTGTCTTCAACCAGGTGGCCTTTCCTCTGCAGTACACCCCCAGGAAATTTGTGATCCACCCAGAGACCAACAACCTCATTTTGATCGAGACCGACCACAATGCCTACACCGAGGCCACCAAAGCCCAGAGAAAGCAGCAGATGGCTGAGGTATGAAGTGCAACGTTCACACACAGTAAAATAATAATGGAGTACTCTGTGGTAAATCACAGTAATACATTTACCAGAGCAGTGGTTAGTAAAGTTGTGACAACAGGAGAATGCAAATTTCCAATTGGGAGATATTATTCCACCTAGTAAGAACAGAGGTTCAGGCTCTTCAGTGACAGAACACTGTTCTTCAAAGTATTTTTGCATGTTTACAAAAGCAGGGAAGTGTTTAAACTTAAGAGCTTGAATTCCCTAAAGTCTTGTTGTAATAAAATAGATTTATTGATGCCATTGTATCCCTCCAACTGACCTCTTTTGTTGCTGTTGCCCCCCCCCCCCCCCTGCAGGAGATGGTGGAGGCTGCTGGTGAGGATGAAAGAGAGCTGGCTGCTGAGATGGCCGCCGCCTTTCTCAATGAGAATCTCCCAGAAGCTATTTTCGGTGCACCTAAAGCTGGAGCGGGGCAGTGGGCCTCACTGGTGCGACTGGTCAACCCCATTCAGGGTACAACGCTGGACCAGGTGCAGCTGGAGCAGAATGAAGCAGCGTTTAGGTGAGTTAAGAGTCATTTATAACTCTGAGATGTGTAAAGCACAATATTTCTGACTATAAAGTGAAAGGAAAAGAAGTGAGATGTCAGAATGGCATGATAAAACTGTGACAGTGAGCCAGAGTTCAGCCTTTTGTTTAAGAGGTGGGGGTGTTTGTTTACGAATGGATACAAGGAAGCTTTAACCGTTAAGAGAATAGAGTAGAGGGATGATCAGAGATGAGATAAGATAAACACTGCCATAAAATAAAAAGTGAAACTGAAAAAAAAGGTTATTGAAAGGATATTGTGAGTGGTGTGGGTGAACTTAAAGGATACCACGTTGTCCAGAGTCTGACCCTGGACTGTTTCTTATTTATAACACCTTTCACTTTTAATGTACAGTCAGTGTCTCATATTCCTGACTGTGAATTGAACTGGCAGCTCCCAAAACAGAACAGTGAAGGTTTTGGGGCATAAAATGTCAGTTGAAATGTCATTGTTTGGTGTGAAGATAGAAATGGTTTTGCTGTTAGAAAATATCCTGAATAAGAAGAAATGAGAAGCTGTTCAATAGTACCTTTTTTGGTTTCACTTGTTAAGTCAAATAGCAAACCGCCATATTAGTTACTTCTTGTATTTATTACATTTTTATATACATAACATTGTGGTGTGTTAGTCAACAGGTAACTTGCATTCATACCATAGCAGTATATAGTTCTGCTGACCCTGTAACTTCCTGGTTTCTTAATATGTTAGTGGAACTGATGCTCTGATGAAATGTAGCATTTCTCTGTAGGACAGTTTTTTATTATTTATTAAAAGGACATTTTATTTCTTTTTCTGCTATAGGATGGCACAGTAGCTCATATCTCACACACATTTCTTCCCTGATATTTTTCAGCGTTGCAGTGTGTCGTTTCAACAACGCAGGAGATGATTGGTACGTTCTGGTGGGCGTGGCCAGAGACATGATTCTCAACCCCAGATCGACGAGCGGCGGCTTCATCTACACCTATCGACTCACCAGCGGCGGGGAGAAGCTGGAGTTTGTGCACAAGGTGGGTTTGATTGATTAAGTATCTCAAGTGAAGTGAAATGGCGATTCGGTTGCTGACATCACACAGAAAGCAACTCATGTCTCACTCAGTCTTATGTAGCAGACACACAGAGAAGTGAAAACTGCTGCTGTAACATTTGCCTGCAGGTGGTGCAAGTCCAAGAACATTTCAGCAGCTGTTGCTTTCTTTGTCTGTAGGTGGCAGAATGAACTTGTTTGCAGATTGTGCAGGTCTATACTGCTGCTGCCACTATTGCTTTTATTGCCAATAGGTGACACAGGTTGGACTGGCTGCACATCAGTGGAAGAGCATTGTGTCAAGCTCATTTTTATAGAAAAGCAACACAAAGAAGATTGAATGATTCAATGACTAAGCACAAAATGCACATATTACATAGGGCTCAAACTAAAGATTATTTTCATTATTAAAAGTCCACATTTTAAAAATGCCAGAAAGTAGTAAGTCGATGCAACCTAAAATGCCTTGTTTTGTCCCGACCAACAGTTCATAACCCACAGATATTTCGTTTACTGAAAAGAAACCAGGAAATACTCCCATTTAAGAAGCTGTAACCACACAACTTTTGCATTTGTCTCTTAAAAAATGACTCCAAGCAATGAGTAAATTAACAAAGTAGTTGCTGATTGACAGTTGATTGACTTATCAGTGAATAAACTAATCACTGGAGCTGTATTGAATAGCCTTATACTGATCATAGAAAACTGTTCCCATGGCTAAGTGTGACATGGCCACTTAGCATGAGGCGTTTATTGAAATGTGTGTCACTAGGTCAAAGTCTGAGGTGGATATTAAGATAAGGATTGGATTTCAGGGTGAAACGGTCTTCAAAGTTCACCAGGCCAGGACAACCCCATGTTAAAAATGTAATGATGCCAAACACAGAGGTTATTGCCCCTGGAGCCACGCACTGGTTTCCCGGGTAAGTCCCCAGAAACTGGAGCAGGGTGGAGGCCATCAGGGTGAATCAGCCCACATGCAGTTGTTACCTGATGTGGACGAACAGGGGAAGTGAGTCACAAGTGTTGTACTGCACAGTGATGTCAGCCACTTTAAGTTAGAGGACTTTCCCAACCTCTTAACCAGATCGGATGTTTCAGATAAGTCTGGTTAAACACACATCATGTACTCATGCACATGCACATGCACATTCATAGCCAGATAGAACTCCGATTATTCATACACTGTAGGCCTGGAACAGGATGCTTATCTCCCCATCCCATACTTTTATAACACACGGGTGCTAATTTGGCTCAGAATCGAGTCTCGAGTCAAAACCATTTCTCAATTAATTGAATAGAAAAGGGGGAACTATTTTCAGTCTCTTGCTGCAGTATACTGTGTGCAAAGCCATTCACTGGTGTCTGTAGTCCACAGCAATACAATATGAAACATAAATGGTCCGCAGCCTTTTTAATTAAAAACAGTTAACTATTAATAATGACTGAGGGGGGTGGAGTGCTCCGCTGTGTTATTAACATCATGTCTCCAGCAGTGGAGAGCAGCCTCTCTGCTGCACTATTGTCTCTGAATTACATCACTGTCCAACACACTGAGCAGGTGCAGGGTTGAGGTGTGACAGACTGAGCACTGAGTTATATTCTTCACCTCAGAGTTGGTTTTTGTTACTGCTGGAGTTTGCTGCTCCACTCCACTAAAAGTAGTCTGTAAGTGATGGTGTTGAAAGGTCACAATATACATCACATTCATATCGCAAAGGTACTGATTATCACAGTGATCACAGTGGCACACTTAACGAATATTTAACGACAAACTCTGACTACTTTGCCAATAAAAATTCACTTTGAGACATTTTAAAAATTGTTTCCCCAGCATTTTTTAACAATGCTCCTCTAGCTGTTTGGTTACGCCCTTGACATGACTTGACACCAAGCACTGACACCAGTGTCATCTCGTGTTACTTTTTCTGTCTTTCTTTGGTCTCACCCATAGTTGGTTTTGAGTGGCTGTTTTTGAACACTGCACTGACTGTGAGTCCAGCTGTGTTTAAACTATAAATCAAAGCCAATATTTTTGAAAACATCTTAATTTAGCAGCAGATGTCAATACTTCTGCTAGATCCTTCGACTTAGAGAGGATGGTCCGTGCTATGTGGTGTTATTCTTTCCCAGCACTGTCTTCAAGAACATTACCGTGCTGGTCTTTTTGTGCAAAGCCACACCCTTGAAGACATGGGCAGGGACAGGCAATACTTGTTCAAAGGCGTTAATAGAGGGGTCTTCAGTCAGGTCATTCAGGGGTGGATATCCCATGCTATGTGCCAAGTGAATCAACTGAAACGCAACATACCATAATATCACAAGACTGATTCTCCAGAAGAGAGCTGGGAGAATGTGGATTCTAAATTCATGTGTTAGTTATGATTAAGGCTCATCTTGGACATTGAAAGTATTTAGACAGTTTGACTTGTGACCGCTATAATCTAATTTGAAAAATATAATTTACCAAAATTTGATGTTTTTAAGAGGTAATGAATTTTTGATAGAAGTCATAGCTTAAAAATAAAATGCTAGATTTGCCAAAGTCTGCATTAATGTTAAAGTCATGGGATGTGATCTTGTTATAGGTCTCAGAACAAGACAACATTTACAACAGTAGTTTTAAGTTCACTTTTCAATAACGTTGTTTTATTTTGCATTTCTTAAACACAGAATAAGTCAAATCTGAAAATCTAATCTGAAGATTTAAGTTTATCATCATGGTATTTGTATCATAAAGGTGTTATGTGGATGCCATGTGAAGGACACAGAAAACAGTAAAATTAGTCTGCCTCCAAAACACTTTCACACCTTCTTGGATCACAGTTTTGACACAACGGATATCTGGAACTGTCAAAATCTGTTTAGTGCGATATTGGACCTTGCTTCAAAATAAAAGTCTTTCCCCTCTTAAGAAATATGAACAGTTTCTGTTGTGACAAACTGACTGCATCTCAAACTAAAAGCTGCCATAAAATAATCTGATTCTTTGTTTTTTTGATTGGCAGACCCCAGTAGAGGACGTACCTTTGGCCATTGCTCCATTCCAGGGACGTGCCATGGTGGGAGTTGGGAAACTGCTGAGAATCTACGACATGGGCAAAAAGAAACTGCTACGGAAGTGTGAGAACAAGGTAAGGCAGCGGCCAAAATACACACACCTTAGTGCACTTAATGTAGGTCTCTATATGAGGATACATTTGACCAGAGACTTTAAAAAAGAAAAATGCAGGTGAGGACTGCAAATCTTTAGATACATTCATATAGCATTCACATTTAAAAAAGCCGACTTTTAACTGACCCCGGGCCTTGACCAAGTGACTCATCAAGCAAAACGGTCACATCCTACAACATAATTAGCTTAGTCTCATGAAGCTGCAATGCAGCTGCATTCCTGATGCCATTAAAGCATAACATATTATATTAATTATTGAAGCCCTTGAGTAAATATGTTTACTGTTATCCATTCAAGTTTTAAAGGCACGTGGTGTTCAATGCCTTTATTGTCTTTGAACAGTGTATTATGAAATTAAGTACAAGACATAGTAAATAAATATCCTCTTCCTCTTCCACACACACCGCCATGATAAACATCACCAATACTGGGTGCCTGGTTTATTCTTTATGGACAGTCATTATTTCTATCATGTCTAAGGTCTGACTCAAAATAAAATAATTATTGTATAAGAAAAAAATACACCCATTCTCTACGTCACCAAGAATTGTTGGGGAATTTTCTGTAAAACAAAGAAATAAACTAAGAATATAATAAATACATTTTCTTTCTTATATCAAATAAATATGGCATTTTAAAATAAAGTACATTACAGAAACCTTTTGATTGTGCTTCTTAAATAAGTAAGTTCATACATTACAATGCCTGACGGGTTGACCTCACTCAGCACTGAGCCAAGTTGAGGGTAAACAAAAAAAAAACACATGGGGTGCACACTAGTGGCTGAGTAAACACCATAAACTATTCGCCTGTGCCCCAACTAGAATTTTATAAACCTAAACAGGTGATGTAGAGAATGGGTGTATTTTTCTAAATGCAATTACACACATGGAATCTTTGCAAATAAATCTTTATCTGTCAAAATGAACAAACAAAGAAACAGAGAAACTAGATTTAGTGATACTCTTGTTCCTGGATCTTTATCACGGTCAAATCATGTTTTTCAATCAGAAATGTGCTCATGTTCATTTAATAACCTGTTCAGAGACACCTGAGTGCAGATAAATGTAGTAATAGTAAAGCTTGGCTCGTCCTTCCCGTGAGGACAAATAAGTTGTTTTTATCTTGACAGTGTGTAACATCGCTGGTTGAAGTAGTTTTATTCAATTCAACCATCTGCTGCTCTCTGACCTTTTTTATTCCTTTTTAAAGATGAAATATGATTGTGATGCACATCAGTGTAAAATGAATCACAGAAAGGTGCACAGTTTCCTGATCACTGCAGTTAGGATCTGTTGAATTGCCTGCTGTTTCTAAAGAAGAGACTGTGTGTAATAAATTCATATTTCTATCTAGGCCCTAGTGGCGCTGTAGAGGAACATTTAAATGAGTGTCATTTGTGTCTTATGTAAATACACATTTTTGCCAATTGCGCAGTGCTGTAATGAACATTAACAGCCTGGGGTGAAAAAAACCACATGCTCATGCAAACAATGCTAGTTTTAAAGCAATATTATGGTCAACAAGTTAATATAGGTCTCTGAGGTCCTCAAAATATGTCTCTGAAGTTTGTTGAAAATACCACTGAGATTATGCATTTGTGAATCCGCCTGTGTTTGAGTCCTGTTCTGGATGAGCTGTTTTTGTGTCGATGCAAATGAGCCGCTGCTCCACACGACTCACTCCAGAGCTGCTTTTGGCTTTCTGGCCATGATACAACACACAATTATATGACTACAACAGGAGAGACCGAGGGCTGTTAACAGTTTTTTTTTGCACCCAGAGCTACAAAACATGACTAATTGTATAGACTTACTCACAGCCAATCAACAAAGGAATTCTTTGATTTAATGCGATTGTTATTGAGTGAAGTACTCAATTGGTATCAGTATCACTTTAATGGTACTTGGATTGGTAATGGTATCGACATGTTTAAATGATACCCAGCCTTAATAATATGCGACCCTTTTTGACAATTCACCATGTCAACAAATCTTCCTCCACGTATCTTTTGTGTGTACTTATGGCTCTACCTCCGCGTCTCTCTCTCCAGCACGTTCCCAACCTGGTGTCGGGGATCTACACGATCGGCCAGCGTGTGATCGTGTCCGACGTTCAGGAGAGTCTGTTCTGGGTGCGTTACCGGCGCAATGAGAACCAGCTCATCATCTTCGCCGACGACACATGTCCCCGCTGGGTGACGACAGCCTGCCTGCTGGACTACGACACCATGGCCTCCGCCGACAAGTTCGGGAACATCAGCATTGTGAGTACAGAGAGCGTCATCTGTCTGTTTGACTCGTAGGAATACATCTAATCATTAACTTTTACTTTTCCCAGGTGCGTCTTCCCCCCAACACCAGCGATGACGTGGATGAGGACCCCACAGGGAACAAAGCTTTATGGGACAGAGGTCTTCTTAACGGAGCATCACAGAAGGTAAAACCACCACTCCCCAAATCCATCCTTCTTATACAGTCTCCTGAGGGTCATCTCTAGCATTGTGTTGTAGATTCCAGTGATTTCCTTGTGTAGCATTTTGGATGTTTAAATTTATAAGCTCTCGTTATCAGGGGCACCACCTCCGTCTTTCGGAGGGAAGATTGTACTTACTTAATTGGTTAATTAATTCTTTTTAATAAATCAATACATTTTGATAAATCAGACACATTTCTGAATTCGTGGCTCTACGGTTCAATAGATCCCCTGTACCACTTCAAAGAATACACAAACACAATTGAGTGAATTTTATGGATTTTATTAACTACACACTATTAATAAGTGATGTAGAAACAAATGTAATGATGAATAACTTGCAAAACAATATGAATTCAACAGATTGTTACTCAATATAGTGGCATGAATGAAGGATGATGGTGAATGATGATTATGATATGAAGGATGTGTAATTATGTGGAAACTAAGAAACTTAGAGTTTTCCTTTTCAAGAAAATTTGAATTACTCGATCTGACATCAACCCTGACTTAAGGCAATATTTGGATCCTGCTTTTATCCATGGAGGGCCTCAACAAACCAAATGCAAGATTTTTTACCTGCATTAGGTGTAGAGGTCTTTAAATTGACTCGAGCCTGATAGAAGAAGTTAGATGTATATAAATCGAATTTATGACATGATGGAAAAGCCAATAAAGCACCAGAGTAGGCCACCAGTGTGTTCATATTGCACTGCTGCCCTTTACGTGTGTTTATTGAGACTGAGACAGCATTTATGTGCAACATTGTGTCAGGACTGTAGTTAGAGAGTTTTTTTTAAATATGAAAACTGTTAGTTCAGCCTTTGAGGATTTGTTTGAGGGAAGATATTTTGTGCCAGTTTTTGAGTCCAGGCCGGAGGAAGTTGAACGGAATGGCTTCCACCACCGGCACACCCGCCCCCAAACTTGAGGCCTGCACAGGACTCTAACCGCTCTGACCTCTAACCGCCAGCACACATGCATAAACTGCATAACACCGTCAACCACAAGTCTAACCTACGCACAAATACAAGCGCGTGTGGACACATGCACAACTCAATACACACTCACACTCGTCCCATATTTAAATCCTGGTCAGAAACTGTTTAGGTAGCAGATAGACTGGGAAAGTCCCTCCAGTTTCGACATTATAAGCTGGTCCCAGTTGTCTTTGTCAAACTGTTTGTCAGCTATTTCTGCGTCCACGTTACATTGATCGAGAATTTAATTTGAGTGTGGAAATGTACTGCATCCGTTTTTAGATGTGGGTTTGGGTGCATGCCTGTCTGTCTGTATACAGAATGTATATGTGTGTGTGTGTGTGTGTTTTCACATCTGGCTGGTTGAACATAATTATCTATACATGGCTAGGTTAAATGCTGCCTTACATTAAATTAGATGCATTCCACTTTTATTTGATTAATATATCTGTAAAGATCAAGGTTAGGGCAACAGAGCTGTCTGGTGAGTAAAATGAAAGGATCAACTGTCTTCACCCCAAATGTCATACAGAGTGTGGGGGGGACATTTCTGTCATCCTCTCTTTTTCTTTTCTTTTTATTCACTTCAGCAATGTTTCATGTCCAAATCTACACACAAGTCAAAACATTTCATATAAATATAGAAATGTGACATCTAAAGGAAAAGTTTAACAGATATACATATGTGATACATTTGGATCAATTTGTGCTCTCTGTGACTGAAGGAGTATAAATATTCACCAATTTAGCTTCTTTTAAAAATGTATAGCAGGTTTTCTGCCAGCAGAAGCAAATCAGTCCACTCAAATTCACATGACCCTTCTCAGTTTTATTAAGCAGTCCACTTTTCCTCTGGCACGAAACCAAGAGAAAGTGTGTTACACTGCATGTCTGCCAGCAGCTACAGTCTTCCTACTTTTTAAATGGCACCCTCTCCCTCTCTGCACACACAACTTGTGGCCTTTTAGTGGTTAAGCAAATGTTTTAGTGCTTTACCAGTCACACGCCTGCACAGCACCTAGGGAGTCCTTCTCTTCCCCGAGGTTACATTAACCTCCGCTTACTTCCTGTCTTCTGCTCCTCAACACTTAAAGAGGCTTGTTAAAACAAAAACATCTCAGTAGTGTTGTGTTAAACTCCTCAGCCTGTGTTGAGCGGATGTGACATTTCCACTGTGCTGGAATCCCCACAGAGCGCCACACCACTGCAGAGGTTTGATTAGTCCCTATAAAGGCTGCAGTTCAATTGTTGGTTTTTCTCATCCAAGATGTCCACATAGCAGGAAAATCAAGTCAGATCACTGCTCAAACACAATCAACAGGAAAGAATTTGGAAAAGCGGCTTGTCTTACAAAAAGCTGTGGACTGACCTATTGTCGCCAGCTGTGGCTCAGAACATAAGATGGGTTGTCCAGTTAGTGAGCAGGTTGGTACCTTGTGTGGTAGCTCCTGTCATCAGTGTATGAATGTGGGTGAATGAGACATGTAGTGTAAAAGTGGTAGAAAAGACTAGAAAAGTGCATATAAGTACAGTTCATTTATCATTTAAAACCAATAAAAGACCATCCATGTTTTGCCTTCATCGGGCTCTCTTCTCATAAGAACCAATCACAGATGTGATATAGGTACAAGTCATGTGATCACAAGCCTCACATACATTATTACATTATTATTACCCTTTCTTCACTATCTGAATCCATCTCAAATGCTGATGCAGCGTCAGTCACAGCAGTCTGTACGGATCATGACAGGAAGTCCACAGGATGCTCAGCGTAGTTCAGTTTAGTTTATTTTGCACAAACCAAAAATGACACCGAAAACTACAAACAACAAATCATACATAGTGCAGAGAGGCAGAACACCTGAACACTTATTTGACGCCTCCACCTAAAAAAAATAAAATAAAATTTCAGTGTTACAGAAAATAAAATGACTAAATAGTAATTATATATACACCATAACAAAATCAGTATGAGAGTGTGTTTATACATCTGTGTATGAAACATGACAACTATGAGTGAAACAAATGAAACATATATGGAGAAAAGCAGCAGTTAAATCTAGAGAACGACTGACATATCGGTCAGCTGGTATAACTAGACTATTACATCATCGATACATCAGTATCGGCATATATGTTGTCCGATATGCACCGACATTCTTTAAAAGTTATATAGGCAGTTTCTTTTTCTTAATTCAGGTGTAATATATACGTACCTATGTTTTTTGTTGTACGTGTTTTATTATTTATAGGAATTTCTAATAATTCAATTCCCAGTGAAGTTTAGAGTTTTTAGTTAAACCATAAAATATCCTGCCTCCATTACAACATATCTATATCACAAGTGTTTCATAACAACAAATATGTGTTTTATATACATTCTGTATATCTAAGATTATCGGCCGCTATATCAATATTGGATATTGATATTTTACTCTCTAATATTGGCATCGGCCCACAAAATCCAGTATCAGACGGGCCCAAGTTCAAGCACCTTTTGTAATGTTTTAAAGATGAACAGTTTTTTGTCAAACGCATACCCCTAATCTTATCAAAAGTTGAACATGTGAGATTGGCAAGTAGAAAAAGAACAGACATGTGAATTTGTTTTAGTTCATAAATGAATCTGATTCACGTCACTGATGTGACTCTGACCTCTTGGCTGTTAAAGTTTGCTGAGTCTCAGGCCATGATGATCAAAAGCAAAGATTGTGCTCTCTTATTTCAGAGCTGCAGGGTTTTTTATCTCGAATAATTTCATTTCTGCCCCCTCGGTAGATGACCTTGTCCGCCAAAAAAACTCATTTGGCCTCATTCAGAGCTGTTGTTTCCCATCAGAGGGAAGCTGTGCTCTGTTTATATCCGGCTCGTGTGTGTGTGTGTGTGAGTGTGTGTGTGTGTCTGTCTGAAGCACAGAGTTTATTTTAACTTCGCCCGTCCTTTTTTGGTCTCATGGCGTCAGTGTCATCTATGTCCTGTAGGCAGTTTGCCCAGACTAATACTGAGGTTTTATTCCTCCCCAATGCCGCCTTTGTATCCGAGGTACATCCTAATTACTACCTCTAATTATTTGCAAAGCAGTTTTTTGATGGTTATTGGATTAGAACTGACCATCTGGACCAATTTCCTCTGAGCAGAGGATGACACTGTGTCTTTTCTTCCTGACCTCGGCAAACATTCTACTCCTCCATACTTTTATATGTACGTACAGATGGCAGCGCGGGTGATCTTAAGACCTGAAATGGCTTCAAGTGCCATATCAGACATGTGTAATTGTATGATCTTATTTCATCCGAGCTGAGCTGATGGTAATATTCCATTTGAATGACAGTAGACAGATAGAGGTTAGCTGTTTCTGACTTAATAATCAGGTGCTGCATGTGTGTTTTTGATCAGAAACCAGATACTGCCAAGTCAATAACCATATTTTACTACTTCATTTGTGGGTTTGAGTGTTATCCCACCAGTCAACACATGACAGTTTCTCTCTCTCTGCTCTCTCTCCGCTCTCTCTCCAGGCTGAGGTCATAGTGAACTACCACGTAGGAGAGACGGTGTTATCTCTCCAGAAAACCACTCTGATCCCTGGAGGTTCAGAGTCCCTGGTCTACACCACGCTGTCCGGAGGAATCGGCATATTGGTCCCATTCACTTCACATGAGGTAAACCAGTCGCATCCCACAACCCTCTCCCCACACCACCAGTATCAGACACACTATCTGTCCCAATTTGATTTAACCCAACTAGTTTTTTTGACCCTGTTGAGCTCTTTTTTTCAACCATGTCTGACTCTGTGCTTCATGTCTTTATCCAGGACCACGACTTCTTCCAGCATTTAGAGATGCACATGCGCTCCGAGTTCCCCCCACTGTGTGGCCGAGACCACCTCAGCTTTAGATCCTACTACTTCCCCGTTAAGGTAGGTGGTCGAGCCGTTCCCCTCTTTTCCAATCTCATGTCCTGAAATCATGGAGGACTCTTTGAAAACATTTTGTGAGTATTTTTTCTGTGTTTGCTTTGCAGAATGTGATCGATGGAGATCTGTGCGAGCAGTTCAACAGCATGGACCCTCACAAGCAGAAAAGCGTGGCCGAAGAGCTTGATCGAACGCCACCCGAGGTCTCTAAGAAACTGGAGGACATTCGCACTCGCTACGCCTTCTAACCACACAGACAATGCCTCAACAACACACAAACACACACACACACACACACACACACACACACACACACAAACACCTCCTGTGCTACAGTAACCTCCTCCTTTTAGGACATAGTTTTTGTATTTTGTATGGGTATCTGTGGGCAAACACACACACACAAACACACCTTATCACATAAAAACTTACAACAAGAAGCCACATGCTTGTTGACTCTCTTGCATTGCTCAATTATGTTGCAACCCACATGCACTGTCTCCCTCGCCAACAAGAATACCTGCATTCAGAACTGTGTGTAAACAGTCACCCACAACACTGGTGTGAAAAACATTAACATCATCACCACCAGACCTGCTTATTGACGCAATTCCTGAGAAATTAGCGTCAATTGTTCACCCCACCCCACCCCGTTACTGTCAACAACAACCACACACACACACACACACACACATACTGGATTGTGTTAGCTCACATTCATCCTCATGCACAGTACATGCAGACTGAATGCAATTACCTGTCATGGGTGAGCAACCATACATTTTTATTTAAACTCATGCCAAGAAGAAAAGTAGAAAAGTTTCCTAATGACATGTTCAGTAGACATGTTTCATACTGCCTGGACAGAAGACGTGAAAACAGAATATTTTTAATGTCTGTAAGCGGTGATTTAGTTAAGGTGTATTTTGTGTGTCCTATCTTTAATCTCAGCAGAATGAAGTGTGTTTTTGTATGATGTGATTTATTTTAATGTTTTGGTTCTAGTTGTCATAATGAATATACCACAGTCTCTGATGGTATTAAGTCTCTCTTAGCCTCCGGTCCTACCTGTCTTCAGTTAATAACACGTCGGCCCCCAGGCTCATTAAAGCATATTGCTTACTCGCAAACTGGGAGCCAAACAGAAGCCGACCTGTGAATCAGTCAGAGGCCACGGTTTGATTCAAAAATTGTTGCCATACTTTGGCATTAGACGACGGGTGAACTCAGACTAAATAAGTGGGCGGAAGAATACTGAAGGTTTGCACTGGGTGTTGTTCTTCTGAGTCCTGTAAATTCCCAACCTCAGCCACAAGCTCAGACATAGCATTCCACTGTAGTCACTGAATTTAGGGGCTTGTGGGATGGGGGCAGTGGTCTTTTTTTGTAAATAAAATTGTTGTTTTTTTTTACTTTACAATACCATGTGTTTGTGTGTTATTTCCTGTCACTGTGTGTGTATATGTGTATGTATGTATATATATATGCATACATACATACATACATACATACATACATACATACCACCAATATGACAGATTAGAGGCCAAAATCTTGATATTGCTGCTCATTATTGAGTGAACTATTCAGTGTATATTATAGAGGGAGTAGTGAATGAGTGATTTACCATGAGTAAAGTTGTTTGGGAAAGTATATTATAATTATCTTCTGAACAAGGCTGCATTAGTACCCCCCCAGAGGCCCCTGGGCACCAGTGGCGGTTCTAGCGTGTGCGGTGCCCTGTGCGAACCCCCATATAGATATAGATATAAATAACCCAATATAGATATAGGTAAATATAAATAACCCAATAAAAAATACCAAAATGATATACAATCATAATCACAAATTTCAAAAATGAAGTACAAACAATAGAAACAATTTTAGCATATACATTTAAATGAAATAAAGAATCAAATTATCATAAATTGCGAATAAAAAACCCTACAGAAATAAATCACAATAACACAAAAATAAAAACACATTTATAAATTGTGGTTTATTTGGTAGTCATTCTAATTTTTTGCATCATTAGGCTACCATACAAATTAGGTGCACTAGATTCCTCCACTCTTACCTCAGGCTTTAAGTGGAGAGACCTAAGGTAAACCTAACACCCCACCCCCACACATACACATTTACTGCTGACTGTGAGAGATCTCAGCAGGTACAAGACGCTAGTTCACAAACTAGAACGATGCCTATCCTGTAACAAGGTTAATTGACCCACACAGTGACATTATAAAAATAAGGCGGGGTATTAGGACCCCCCCGAGGTCATAGTGAACTACCACGTAAG
Organism: Scomber scombrus; assembly: GCF_963691925.1. Lineage (NCBI taxonomy): Eukaryota > Metazoa > Chordata > Actinopteri > Scombriformes > Scombridae > Scomber > Scomber scombrus. Next base: position 30,518,931 of record NC_084975.1, on the reverse strand, counting down.
AGAGACGGTGTTATCTCCAGAAAACCAGTCGCATCCCACAACTCCCTCACCACACACCAGTATCAGACACTATCTGTCCTAATTTGATTACCCACCCCCTACTCCAGGTCAATTTTTATATATATATATATATATATATATATATATATTTTTTTTTTTTTTTTTTTTTTTTTTAATCTTTGACCCTAATACGCAGTCATATAAAAAGACATGACGAACATATGAGCAATCTTTTTTTCTTTTCTTTTGGTGCATGCGCCCCATGTTGCCCCCAGCAAGATGCCCATGTCGCCCATATCTAAATCCGCCACTGCTGGACACTGAAGCTCATGTCCCCCAAACAACTTTTATTTTATTCTGATTGGATAACGCTGCTGTCGGATGGAAACCTTGTAACTCCATATTTAGTTTTGGACATACTAGGCTTCTGACACTGACAATAATTATCAACATCAAGAGAATGGGTCAGGACTTGTAATTTATTTCTGTGGAGCCCAACAACATAAAAAATAAAAAAAGTGCACATGTTTTTACCCCATATCATGGAGGACCCCTTTCTGCTCAAGGGCCACTTGCCCAGATTACCTGTATGATAGATCCGGCCGTGCTCCTGAATCCACTTGTCTATGTCCTGGTAAGAATCAGTAAACTCGCTCTTTTTTTGATGATGAATGCACCTCTGGGTTTCTCAGATATTTAAAACGGTTGTAGATGGTTTTTCCCATCTGACGGTTCATTAAAACCACTTCTGGAAAGTTAAAAAAAGACCTCTATAAAAATAAACAAGCCAAAAAACCCAAGTATTCATTGGCATGACAGTGTGACATGCATTTTTTTCCTCCGCAGGTGGACACAGTGCAGTCCCACATGGAGTAACAACCTGGCAGCTCTTTACTTTCTTTGTGTTACATGCGATGGTCAATTTAGCTCTCTGTTGACAGCAGCTTGTTTACCCTGCATAACAACAAGAGGATAATGATGTGTCACACAGCAGAATAACACTCCGCTACAACTAAGTCCTCACATCTGGTCCAGCACTTGTGGACACTTGATGGGTTTTGCCCCTGTGGGAGAAAAGCAAAGAACTTGGCCAGACTAAACTTTCCCAGTCAGAACAATGGCATCGTAGGGTTTTATAGAACTGAAACCACATGGGCAGTTTGTTGGATTTCTTTTTTTCTTTTTTTCTTTTTTTTCTTTTTTAAATATGTAAAGGACAACAAATAAGAGCCCTGCGGTGAATTTTATCCGCAGGACATGTGCTCCTAATTTGAGGAGAGAAGTGTACAGGACACAGGATCATGGTTTCACATGGTCCTTTACTAATTAATTTCAAAATGACTTTATTTTGGAGGGTATGATGGTCCTTAAGAAGTATGCAACCTTGTGACGTGAGGATGTAAGTGGATAATACATTCTTGTTTTGTCATAGTTTTTTTAAAACAAGAGGAAGGCCTGTTAACTGAGGACACTGTAATTGACGGGACCGTTTCTCCTACACCAACTGACCGTCTCCTACTAACTTTATCTGTGTGTGTGGGGATGTGAGGACATGTGTGTGTCGTCTGTCATAGGCTACTTCTGGGGACAAATTTATGATTTAGGACCAGTTAATTGGGGCTGGCTTGTCCAATAGAGGACAAAAGCTGAGTCCTCAATTGGGAAATTGCTGAATTTTGAGACAGTGGTTAAAGTCTTCAGGAAATGAATGGACACTGTCATTGACGGGACCATTTTTCCTAAACCAACTGACCGTCCCCTACTAACTTCTAACTTTATCTGTGCGTGGGAATGTAAGGACATGTGTATGTGTGTCATCTGTCATAGGCTACTTTTGCGGACAAATGTAAGACTTAGGATAAGTTAATTTGCTGGCGGCTTTACCAATTGGGGACAAAAGCTGAATTTTGAATTAGGGTTTAGATCAGTCGTCAGGACCAGGATGTGATGTCAGTGTGTGTGTGTGTGTGTGTGTGTGTGTGTGTGTGTGTGTGTGTGTGTGTGTGTGTCGCACACATCGCAGCCAGTGCTAAAGAGTAACGCAAAAGTAATGTAAAGAGTAATTGATTACCTTCCACAGGGAGTAACTAAGTAAAGTAATGCATTACTTAAAAAAAAACAAGTAGATGTGTATGGAGTCTGGTAACCATGGTAATGGTGTTACGAATATGCAGATAAAAGTTGCACTACATGTTATGATCCAAGCTCACAAATATGACTTTGTCTCTGCATGTGTATGTGTGTGTGTGTATGTATGTGTATGTGCGTGTGTGTGTGTGTGTGTGTGTGTGTATGTGTGTGTGTGCGTGTGTGTGTGTGTGTGTGTGTGTGTGTGTGTGAGTGTGTATGTGTGTGTGTGTGTGTGTGTGCGTGTGCGTGTGCGTGTGCGTGTGTGTGTGTGTGTGTGTGTGCGTGTGTGTGTGTGTCTGTATCAATAATGTAATACTTTTGGTTACAAAACATGCCAAACGGGAACTTTAGCTGTCATGTGGCAACAGTTTCAGCAGTCAACTTAAGTTTCCATCATTATCACCGGTGTTGTTTTTACATGCTGTTCAATCTGTTTAATTAATGTTAAATGCTGTTATGTGAGCAAGTGCTTCAGCAGCCCTTCAGGTTTGGAATGTGTCTTGGGGACGTTCAGAGGTCACAACTCTGGGAAAATAATAGCTCTTTTATCACACTGCATTCCACTGCCACCTCTACATAAATCTTTTTACAGATAATGAAAGCATTGAAACTTGACTGTGGTTTCAAAAGTTGAGAAAGCACTTCCTGTGTACTTTTTTTTTTCTTGGGGGTTGATGAAATTTTGGTTGTACTTTGGTCACTGGGTTACTTGCAAAGCGTGTTGCACGACTTCGTTATGATGAAGACATTTTGACCCTCAGATTGTTTGTGCTTTGTAAGGAGCTACATTGCTTATAGATAACTGTTTTAGTCATTTTTAGACTTTTCAACCAGTTGTGGCTCCTGGATACCACCAGGTGTTTTCACTGCGCAAAACCATCCTTCTTTGTATTAAGCTAGTGCTTTCTGTTTTCAGATAGAAACTAAATGGATTAAATGTTCCTTTATTGGTTGCGAAAATTCTCTTAAAATCAAATTCAGTTATCTACAAATGCTCTGTCATTACGCTTAAAACAAAACAAGCCATGAAAAGTTGACATTTTTGGATAGCAGTGATATGAAGATATTGTAACAAATATCACAAATAGGGCAGTAACCTTTTTAACCACAGTGCAAATGTGACTAAAACATCCCCAACAGATTTGGAAATACTTTAACTTTTCATAAAGCGCACACTCTGCCTCACTTTGTTTTTAGGGCTAATTAATACATGTTAGCATGCTAATAAGCTAAAATATAAAAATAAGCTAAACACGATTTTTTAAAAACCCAACAGCTTTGGTAATACCGTCATTTTTCATAAAGCGCACACTCAAATATTTGTTCTTTGTGCTAATTAATAGATGTTAGCATGCTAATAAGCTCAATTAAGATGACAAATAGTAAATATGCTCGATATCAGCATGTTAGCTCTGTCACTGTGAGCATGTTAGCATTTAGCTTAAAGCACTGCTTTGCCCAAGTAGGCCCAATAGCCCCACAGAGCTGCTAGCATGGCTGAAGACTCTTTGTCATATTAGCTGTTACCTTCATTTCAAAATGTAACAATAAGTGCCTTCTAGTCAAGGCAAACTTCGTCAGTGTGATTGTTCAGTAGACATGCTGTAGATCCTACATATATGTCTGCTCACAATGAAATTACACCATAGATATGCTAACGTGAAGCTAAATGACAAAAATAAACCAACCTCTTCACACATCCAAAATCCTAGTTTTTCGTCAATAGTTCATGATTACGTCTTAAAATTAATTCCAAATTATATTCAGCATTGGGAAGTTGTCATGATGTTTGCTGTATATGTAGCAGTGAGTGTAGTCTATGATTGATGTTGGAAAAGACAATAAATCTGTGAGGTTTCCATACGCTTGAGTGATGAGGCGATGACTCAAATGGTGTACTGACACATGTTGCGAGAAATGACATTAAATATAAATTGATATTCCAGGTCTAGGTCAGGATGAAATTCATCAAGTCATCTAACAACAGATTGATCACACTGGTACAGCTTTGATGTATGTATTTCAAAGGAGGATTTCCTGCAGAGTCATGCATGTGTGATGTCCACTAGAGAAATGACCTTATAACTACCCTTACCCATAACCTTTCAAGGTAGAGAGCTGTATCATTCAGTCTTCTTTTACTTTTTTATACTATGTAAATTGAGCACCACGTCAAAGATAAATCTCCACTGCCTTGCAATGGAAAATAACGTTTTTTTAGATTCTGATTCTGATCTCCACACTTGGAGGATGTACTTGCTTTGCTACCTTGGGCACATTGTTGTTGTTATCTGGACACATGTATAAATGAACAGAGCAGTAGTAGTATTTGGCCTTGGTATGTTTAGGGGTGTGCATCTCTCCAGTGTAAGACGACCCGATACATATCTAGATACATGGGGTACGATACGATTCAGGGATGATACATTTGAATATGGAATGATTTGGTTCAATTCGGTATGATTCAATGTGATATGATGCAATCTGATACAGTTTCTTTGTTTGAAGTACATTACAATGTACAGTACAAGACATTCATTTACATTATAAATGAACATAAGTCAATCCTTCAAATAGATATATTTAATAAAAGAGCAGGGAACAAGTCTTTTTGTTACTTGAGCCAACACAGAGAGTTAATGCAACAGTAACAGTAAGCCTGTGTTTCCATGTGTTGAGATTAGTCGTGCTACAGCTGAACTTCAGTGCTGTTACACTCCTTACATGCTGCAATGTTTTATCTAGTGTTCTGTTCTTCTTCTAAAATCCAAATCTCTTCTAAACTTTGGATTTCAGACTTGAAAGTGCATTATGAGTCGTGTCAGTGTTGTTGGTCAAGTTTGTCTGCCCCTCGCAAGCATAGCACTAGTTACATAACTAACTGAGCACCTGTTATTCTGATACATCATTGAGTCTTTGTCTACACCTTACTACCCTACTAACAATGCTAATGGTCACCAAGTGTAATTTGGAGCACTGTGTACTGTTCAACTTTGCCACGAGTCTAGCCTCATTTAGAAAGTTGATTAATGCTTATTTTAAAACCTCGGTTGTTTTTGTATTTTTGTTTTTGCCAACACTCTGCACTCATTTGCCATATCATTCAAATCTGTCTGTCTGTGGTTCACTTGTCCATCCATCCTATGCCTCCCCTACTAGTCCTTTTGCCTCACTTGCCCCCCAAACATTGCTGTCTCTCCAACCCATACAGTACTAATATCTGGACAAGAAATGCCATCTAAGTATTGTGGATTGTTGTCATTGTATTTCACTTTAGTTTGTTACCATAAAATGAAGTTGTTGAAGGTAAGAATATCAAATTAAATCTGTCTATACTGTGATATGGCAGTTCAATTTGGCTTATCAAAGGTACAGTCAGGAAGAATCCTGTTATTGCTTACTGATTTCATTAATTTGAGCCACATCTCTGCCAAAGGAAATGTACAAACTGGGTTAGGGGCCCCTTAACTTTCTAGGTCAATGTCTTCAACAAGTTTATACCTCTTTAAGGGTGTAATTTATGTCAAATTACTTGATTTCCGAGCTGTCAGGAGTGTGGTAAAGTAATCAGCCTGTTGATTGTTTCTGGTATTAAAAGGCAATGCTGATTTTTTAACTGGTTACCTAACACAACATAAAGACTGGCACCAAAGTGTTTAAATGTTAACACAGACATCATCTGAGGGGTTAGGAATAGTTTACATTTTCCTATAAGGATTTTATTTCATGTTGACAAATCTTTGCATTCAGAGGAGCTTAATGATGTTCCATTATGAACATCTGCAGGTGGTCTGCACATGAAATCATGCCACACTACATTTGTCTGAGAAGAGACAGAGACAAAGTCAGAGATAAAAGGTACAGTATCTACTGTTATCAAAGTGTTTGTGGCCACAGGTAGTGCAGGAGTCCATATTTGATATATAAAATAAATGAAAGAAGAGCACTTATATATGGAGTAATTATGAAATATTTAATTATATTAATGCATTGCACACAAATATGTACATTCAACAAATTATATAACAATTCAAATAATTATTATAACTTATTTTATCAGTCTAAATTTAATATTCTCACTATTCACTCTTCATATATTTAGTTGTCACTGCCTCACCTTTCAGCCAATCAGTGGCGGCTGGTCAATGCGGGGCGCTGGGGCGCCGCCCCATCCAATAATCTAGAGAAAGTCTACTTAAACATATTAAATATAAATTAATTAGATAATGCTAAATCATTATGAAATCAAAAGTATTTGCTTGTAAAATGCGCCTGTTAGTCTCTCAGCACCTGTCAGCATTCATTATAAATCGATTCCAAATTGTATTTTATTAATTTCTATATGTATTTCCTGTATGCGGGGCGCCGGCCTAATGGGAGTCAATGCAAGCTCTCAAACTTTTGACAAGCACATGACCTGAGGCTGCTCTCTCATTGGCCTGCGTCACGTTTCCCAACCTGTGAACCAATCAACCTGTCAATCACAACGTAGCCACGCCCTAATGCATACCCTGCTTTATCATCAAATATAAAATCAGGGAGGCCAACATTTCACAAATGAACATCATACTGCATTGAGACCATAAACACATTTTGAAAACGTTTACTGAGGTTATAAATCAAGTGAGAAGTTGGTGATTTCTCCATTGACTTGTATAGAGACGGAAGTCCTTTTGACACCAAAACGGTCGCCCCCTGGTGGCCTTTTGATAGAATGCAGTTTTAAGTTACTTCCGCGTTCGCATCATTTCAGAGGACCAGAACTCCCCGCCTGGCTGTCACCCAAACTCCTGCTGACGGTAGTTTCAGGAGATGACATTAAAGTGGAGCCGCGGAAATTAAAGAAGATTATTTTGTAATTTCTCTACAAAAACATAATTTCACAAGACTTTCACTAGAAGAGAGAAAGAGTGAGTTATTCCTTTTATTGCTTAATCTGTTTGCTGTTTCAAAGTGCCAGCACCGAAGCGTTGTGGACAACGACAGGGGAACGAGACCTAAAACATCTCTCCGAAAAAAAACAGATATAAAGCTGCAGCCATCGAGACAATAGCATGAAGCTAAGTTGTTTTTAGCAGACTTAGCATTGCTGAGCTCTTTCTGCAGCTGTTTCACCACATCTGGCCACATGTAGACCTCTGCTATGCCAAGCTCCAGAAAAGGAACATAGATTCAGTCAGTGTCTGCATCCAGCAGATCCAACAGGACATATAAAAGATCAGGTAGTAGCTGCTTTGCTGTTATTAATATTGTAAAGTGTTAAAAAAAATACTTTATAAAAGACATAACTATGAAGTGTAAAAAACTAAAATGCATAAATGCAGGATAAGAAATGATGGAAGTAATTTTGACTATTACAGTTGATTTGGGGTACATTTCATTATTAAAATAAGTTAACTAAATGATGCTTAATCACAGCAGTGTATAGTGCTTAATGCGCCATCTATTGTCATGTTTAGGTATTGCTACAACTAACATATTACAGTGAAATCAGGACTGAAGACACAATAACTAAAATATAGGTGGTGCCTCTTTTTAAGCATATTACCTTATTGGTAACTCTGCTTTAACTGCTGGTAACTTTAGGTGATGTGAGTGAAATGGGCATTTTTATCATGTCTGGTTATAATTTTTTATTCCTCTCTCCGTGGGTCAGAGATACCATACTGGGACAAACCAGGGGACATTATAGTGTGTTGTGTTGTTTTTAGATTGGTTTTTCTTTCTTATTACACTAATCCTAGGACCACCAACCATCAAACTGCGCCCCCCCCCCCAAACATTTTTGTCACCAGCCGCCACTGCAGCCAATCACATGCCTCCAGCCGCTCTTAACAAGCTAAACTGCTAACAAATGTAGACTGTAAGCTCATGTTAAATATGGATCAAGCAACCAGATAGTGCTGCAAATAAACACAGACACATTAAGTAATATGTCTTTTTATTGAGCCTAAAAAGGCAGCACATGCTACCTAATTAGCTTGCTGACTAGCTATCCTTTGTCGTGAGCTTGGTTTATTAAAGGAAATCAAAGTGAAGAGCCAGTGTTAACACGTGTGTAACCAAGGATAAATACAGCGTTGTATGTCTTTCTCTGAGGACCATTTTTAGAATCAAAAAGCTGCCGATGTAGCTCTGAATTAACTAGCTAGCTGCTGCAGTTAACACTTTGATACCCAGTAAATAACTCTAATGAAGTGAAAATGTGTGATTTTTGATGTTCTCCTTGTATTTGCCTGCCTGGTCATCCTACCATGGCCCAAACATTCAATTCAAGTAGTCAACAGCTCAAAATGAGAGGTTGCCTGGGGTCTTTCTGTGATGATGATGAATAATTACTGTTCAAAATGTTGCTTTGCCCTCTGCCCTGTGCATGCTGTGAATGGCTCCAACCGTCACTTAAAGACAATAAATATTTGAAAGTGAATTTTTCTCCAAGAGGTCAAACCCTGTCCTGATTCAACCTTCCTGTTACAAGTCTTATCACTTTTTCTTGTATCTTAATAAGAATCTCTTATTGCTTTTAACTTGTAGTTTTTGGACAGATTTCTATTGTAGAAAGTCAACATGTAACAATGAACCAAGTATCCATTCATCTCTGGACATTAAAGATTCATACCATGTGTGGCCAACTGAGTCCCCAGGGTGCCCTAACCCTAACCCTGTCCGGGAAAGTTAATAGGGCTATATTGAATTGCATGGCAGGAAAGACATCATGAATGGCCTGAAGTGTGGACGTAATGCCCCTTCTAAAATTAACTACCAACACATGCCCTGTTTTGAAACATGCCATTGTATTCTTAAAAGAAAGTTGCTCGTTTCCTCATTTTAAACCAGATGGAGCGCAACAAATAAGCAAATTCAGTGTCTCCATCATTATGCTGGATATAAGCAGTAGCTTGAAATTTCTCTCACTTCCACAAATATATGTGTAAAAACCTCCTGCAACCCTGCATCATCATATGGGGACCTTATACTTAACTCTGCTTAACGTGGACCTGTCCTCGTTCATTAACACTTTTTCTGTGCCACCTAGTGGCAGCAAAAGCACAATACATTAATCAGTGGCAAGCATCTTAGCCAAATCAATCAGCCGATCTCCAGATAAAAGTGGACCAGGTACAAAACTTGTAAATGTTATGGTTGAAACATGTTTATTTATGCTTAATAATGTTTGCAATTTAATATGCTATACACATTTGACTAATTTTAGTAAAAGCAACAAGCTACGTCACTGCTAATCAAGAAGTACTCGTTTGAGGATGTTGGGACTTTATTAATGTCATACAAAGGGAAGGTGTTAATGTAGGAAAATACATAGTTTTATACACTAGTGAATTCATTGTTTTACAGTAAAATGAACCCATTGTCCCCTTATGAGGATTTTTTTTCAAAAACTACTTCCTGTTCAATGACAACACTTAGGGCCTGATTTACTAAAGGTTTGCGTGTGTAGAAACGTGTGCAAACTTGACATCACCCGCAAATAATTTGCAAGCTGATCTACTAACGCGGCGCACTGAGGTTTGCGTCTTTCATCTGTGCAAGATAGTACGTGCTGTCCATTTATTACGTTTACCATAATGAATATGTAATATGAGGCGTTTTTACTCCAGAGCGCAAAATACAGGGAGGAGAAAATTCAAATATGTTATTTAGCACACGCATTGTGATTTACCAAACCTGAAGGTATTGTTTCTGACGCTAACTGCGTCTATAAATAATACCTTTGAAGCAGGGTGGACTGGGACCAAAAAATGGCCCTGGCATTTTTGGCCATGGCGGCCCACCATGATTATTTATACGATATGCGGAGGCACACGACATACCAGAGGATATATGCGCACATTGTGTTGTTTCAAAAATGAAAATACAGCACAGTAGCCTAAATGGAAGAGTTGTTAAGAGTTTAACATGTTAAAAAATGTATACGCTCTTTCACTACTTACAGAGACTTTCATCTTGGGAGAGAGGGGTACAGTGCCACAATTCCCATCTTGAGTGAAAGTAGTTGTCAAAGAAACACTGCTAGAGATGTCTTTTCAGTGTTTAATGAAATATGCTGTTTATACAATTATACAAATACAAATAAGACAATTAAGCCTACAGTAAGACCATACATCCAGTTGGATCATTGGGCCTGCTAAAAGCAAGGCAAATAAAACAAAATAAAGTATGACGTTGACCACAATAAGTCAGCCATTTCCATGCCACGTCATCCGTTCTAGTGAAGAGCCTCTGGACGACAGGGTTTTTGGCATCCTGTTGTAGGTGAAACTTAATGAATTCCTGACTCTTTGTGGAATGAGGGCGGCTAAAATAGTGTACAACTACCTGATCTCCCTGTGACTCCTCCACTCCTATTTCAACAGTATGGCTTGACTAAACACAGAGAAAGAGAGAGAGGCAGGAATGTTAATTTAACTAGTGTTATTTCTCTGGTTACCTACCAATGATTTATCATCCATTTAGGCAAAGCAATGTTTCACTAATATTACATGATAATAATAACTGTAAGCTGTAACACCTGCAAACTATAACTTTATGGCAAGCTAAAATAACACTGTAAGTTGGACACTGAGTCTACTCATAGCATTATTTGAAAACAAAGGCTATAAATGCAATTCACACACACACACACACTCACACACACACACACACACACACACACACACACACACACACACACACACACACACACACACACACACACACTAGGATGTTTTAAGTGTGACTGAATAAAATGAGTCCTGTAATAATTTCCTATGTTGAGCATTTGCACGCTTTTAGCCCCAGATAATTAGATTACAATATCCCCAGATACTATTAAGTGAAGATACACACATCCCAAAACATTTTCATTGTTAATTCCACGGGCTATCATAATTTCTGTGTCCTTCCAGTGTCTTTCTGAGTGCGTGCGTGTGTAGCCTTCGTGTGTGTACCAGTGTCAGTATCCTTGCATGTTCATTGACACCTGCTGGACATTTTTTGTGTGTTGCAACCATGTGCTTTTGTTTGTTTTGGGTAATGACTCCGCCCTCACCTGTCATGCTTCCATGTGGTCATTGTCGGCCATTTTGTGCTCACCTGTACTCCGTTAACTCCTAATGATTAGGCCTACTTATTCTGTGCTCTGTCAGCCCCAGTTTGTCAGATTGTCCCAGTCTTTTGTTCTGAGCACATCTACCGTTGTTACCTGCTTTTCCTGTCTGCCAACCTGCTTGTTTGTACTCTGCCTGTGAACCTGGTTTTTGGATTTTGCCTGCCGATTTGGATTATCTGCCTGTTTGGACTGCTTATTTGGACCTGACCCTTGCCTGCCTCTAGACCACTCTTTGGACTGCCCTCTAGTTTGTCAGCTCTTTTCCTGTTTCAGTTTTGTGGCCAAGAGCCTGCATTTTTGTTGAGTTTTTTCACCGTTTGACGGGACATTCTTTGTTGGAGTTGTTTTTTTGACTTTTTCTGTTCAATTAAAAACTCTTGAATTTGGAACTTTCTGCATTTGGGTCCGAACTTTCTACAAAACCTGACATTACAATCTGACCAGATAATGGACCCAGCAGAAATAAGTAAGGTTCTTGATCGGCATGGAGCAACGCTGGGGAGACACCAGGCACAAATTGAGTTTGTTTCCAGGACGTTGGAGGCAGCTACAGCAAGTGTGACTGACCTTGCTGCTAGGGTGCAACAGCTCCAGTTAACCTCCTCAGTACCACCTCCTCCAGCTGCTCCAGCCCGAGAACCTCGCCTGCCTCCACCTGAGACTTACTCAGGAGATCCAGGATCCTGTCAGTCATTCCTAGCTCAGTGTGAGCTGATTTTTGGACTGCAGCCATTGACTTTTCCTTCCGATCGTTCTAAGGTTGCCTACGTCATCACCCAGTTGTCTGGAAGAGCTCGTGAGTGGGGAACGGCCATCTGGAGCAACCAGGTGGCGATCCAGGATGACTTCACTCAATTCACTGGTGAAATGAAGAAGGTCTTCGATCGCTCTAAACAGGGAAGGGAGGCTGCTCGTGAGATCCTTAACCTCCGTCAAGGCCGCAGGTCAGTGTCCGACTTTGCAATAGAATTCCGGACTCTGGCGTCCTCTACTGGTTGGAACCTGGAAGCTCTGTATGATACGTTTTTCAATGGACTTTCTGAAGGGATTAAGGATGAACTCATTCCCCGCGATTTGCCTTCATCTTTTGATGGCTTGGTGGATGTGGCTATCCGTGTGGACACTCGGCTAGGTCAGCTTCATCGGTTGAAGACAACCAGTAGTTCTCAGCGGACTGAGCTTCGTCGAGGGTCCAGTTCTCCTCTTCAGGTCCTTGAGGGGGGATCAAGGTCGTCCACTCCGGCTCCTCCAGAGCCAATGAAGATAGACCGGACTAGTCTTTCACCAGCTGAGAGACAGCGAAGGCTGGAGTCTCGTGCCTGTCTGTACTGTGGTCAGCGTGGCCATTTTGTTTCAACCTGTCCTGTAAAAGACAATGCTCACCAGTGAGGCGGGGAGTACTGGTGAGCGCAATTCCCTCAAGGATCTCCCCATCCCTTCGCACTGTTCTGCGAGCAACTGTGATGTGGAGGAGCCATCATCACACCACCTCCGTCCTCATTGACTCTGGAGCTGAAGAGAGCTTCATTGACGTATCACTGGCCACCAGATGGGGAGTTCCAGTAACCACCCTGCAAGTGCCATTGACTGCCTCAGCGCTAAACGGGACCTGTTTCGCCAAGGTAACCCATATCTCATCCCCGGTGAGTTTGATGCTCTCTGGTAATCACACTGAGGAGATTGCTCTTTATGTTATTGATTCACCACAGATTCCCATAGTTCTTGGTCACCCTTGGTTAGTCAAACACAACCCGCACATTGATTGGGAGAAGAATTCTATTTTGGGCTGGAGCCCATTCTGTCATTCCCAGTGTCTGAGGTCTGCCCTTAACCGGTTCCCTGTTTTTCCTGAGCTACCTGAGGAGTTTCCAGACCTGTCAAGAGTTCCGGAGGAATACCTAGACCTGAGACCCGTCTTCAGCAAGTCCAGGGCAACTTCTCTACCACCTCATCGTCCATATGATTGCTCTATAGAGTTGCTTCCTGGAGCTTGTCCGCCTCGAGGTCGTCTGTACTCTCTGGCGCCCCCTGAGAGAATGGCCATGAACAAGTACATTGAGGACTCCCTAGCAGCAGGTATTATCCGTCCCTCGTCCTCTCCAGCAGGGGCAGGGTTTTTCTTTGTGGACAAGAAGGATAGATCATTAAGACCTTGCATTGACTACCGGGGCCTCAATGATATTACGGTTAAGAACAGATATCCTCTTCCCTTGATGTCCTCAGCCTTTGAACTGTTACAGGGTGCCACAGTGTTTTCTAAATTGGACCTTCGTAATGCCTATCATTTGGTGAGAATCAGGGAGGGAGATGAGTGGAAGACAGCATTTAATACACCCACAGGGCACTACGAATACCTTGTAATGCCGTTTGGACTGACCAACGCCCCAGCTGTGTTCCAGACTTTGGTCAATGATGTACTGCGGGATATGGTAAACAAATTTGTTTTTGTTTATTTGGACGATATTCTGATTTTTTCCAAGTCCCTTCGTGACCATGTCCATCATGTCCTATTAGTTCTTCAGCGGTTACTAGAGAACCAACTTTATGTAAAGGCTGAGAAATGTGAGTTCCATCAACGCTCCACATCGTTTTTGGGCTTTGTCGTCTCTGAAGGTGGTGTTGGGATGGACTCCTCTAAGATCAAGGCAGTCATTGATTGGCCTACCCCTCAGTCCCGCAAGGATCTGCAGAAGTTTCTGGGTTTTGCACATTTTTACAGACGGTTCATTCGTAACTATAGTTCTCTTGCCTCTCCTCTAACTGCTCTGACATCCTCCTCTGTCAGGTTTTTCTGGTCGGAAGTGGCGGAGAAGGCGTTCCAACAACTGAAGAAGCGTTTCACCTCTTCTCCCATTCTGGTTATGCCAGATCCTTCGTGTCAGTTCATTGTTGAGGTGGATGCCTCTGAGGTAGGGGCTGGAGCTGTCCTGTCCCAGAGGTCCAAGGAGGACAGTAAGCTGCACCCATGTGCCTTTTTCTCCCACAAGTTAACGCCTGCTGAGAGAAACTACGATGTCGGGGACCGGGAACTTCTGGCGGTCAAACTCGCTCTGGAGGAGTGGCGTCATTGGCTAGAGGGCGCTGAGGTTCCTTTTCTTGTGTGGACGGACCATAGGAACCTGGAGTATTTGAAGTCTGCCAAACGACTCAACGCACGCCAGGCCAGGTGGTCTCTTTTTTTTAGTCGGTTCAATTTTACCTTGTCTTTCCGTCCTGGGTCCAAGAATGCTAAACCTGACTCTCTTTCTCGACAGTTTAGTGCTCCAGATGCTGCCCCTGCCCCTAACACCATTTTGCCTTCTCACTGTTTAGTGGGTGCAGTTTCTTGGCATATAGTCTCTGTGGTTCGCAGTGCCCAGCAACAGGAGGCTTGCCCAGCTGGTTGCCCCCCTAACCGCCTGTTTGTCCCCAGTTCTGTCCGTCCTCAGGTTTTGGAGTGGGGTCACTGCTCCCGACTGACCTGCCATGCCGGGGTTAGGAGGACTATGGCATTTCTCCGTCAACAGTTTTGGTGGCCCCGAATGGTTGCAGATGTCCAAGCCTTCATTGCTGCCTGTCAGATTTGCGCCCAAAACAAGAGATCAAATCAGCCACCTGTCGGACTCCTCCTGCCGCTCCCGGTACCCAGACGACCATGGTCCCACATAGCCTTGGATTTTGTGACTGGCCTCCCGCCTTCTGATGGTAACTCTGCTGTCCTGACTATTGTTGATCGGTTCTCCAAGTGTGTGCACTTTGTCCCTCTGCCTAAACTCCCTTCTGCCAAGGAGACAGCTTCTCTCATGGTTAACCATGTCTTTAGGATCCATGGAATGCCTTTTGACATGGTGTCTGACCGAGGTCCTCAATTTGTGTCCTCGTTTTGGAAGGAGTTCTGTAGGCTTATTGGAGCCACCGCCAGCCTCTCTTCAGGATTCCATCCTCAGACCAACGGCCAGACAGAGCGGGCCAACCAGGACCTTGAAAGGGTTCTTAGGTGCCTGGCGTCCCAGAACCCCACATCCTGGAGTCGGCATTTGGCATGGGCTGAGTATGCCCACAATTCTCTCCCTGTTGCATCTACGGGTCTCTCCCCTTTTCAATGTTGCCTTGGCTACCAACCACCTCTCTTTTCTTCCCAGGAACTTGAGGCATCGGTTCCATCGGTCCAGGCGTTTGTCCGGCGGTGCAAGGCGACGTGGAGACGTGCTCGAGCCTCTCTGTTGCGTTCGGGTGCCCAGGTCAAGCGGTTGGCAGACCGCCGAAGGGTCAAGGCCCCCCACTACAGGAGCGGTCAGAGGGTTTGGCTCTCTACCAAGGACCTACCTCTCCGAGTGGACTCACGTAAGCTGGCTCCCCGCTTCATTGGGCCCTATGTCATCGAACGGGTCTTGGGCAGATCTGCAGTCCGGTTGCGCCTGCCCCTCTCACTTCGCCGAGTCCATCCCACCTTCCATGTGTCCCGGGTCAAACCTGTCTGTCACAGTCCTCTGTCTCCCCCGGCTGTGCCCCGCCCTCCCCCCCGGCTCGTTGATGGGGGTCCTGTCTACACTGTCGAGAAGCTGATGGATGTTCGCCGGCGTGGGCGTGGTCTCCAGTTTTTGGTTGACTGGAAAGGGTATGGGCCAGAGGAGCGGATGTGGGTTCCCGCCCGCCACATTGTGGATAAGACACTCATTAGAGACTTTCGCCAGCAACACCCACGCCATCCTGCCTTGACGCCGAGAGGCGTTCGTTGAGGGGGGGGTAGTGTCAGTATCCTTGCATGTTCATTGACACCTGCTGGACATTTTTTGTGTGTTGCAACCATGTGCTTTTGTTTGTTTTGGGTAATGACTCCGCCCTCACCTGTCATGCTTCCATGTGGTCATTGTCGGCCATTTTGTGCTCACCTGTACTCCGTTAACTCCTAATGATTAGGCCTACTTATTCTGTGCTCTGTCAGCCCCAGTTTGTCAGATTGTCCCAGTCTTTTGTTCTGAGCACATCTACCGTTGTTACCTGCTTTTCCTGTCTGCCAACCTGCTTGTTTGTACTCTGCCTGTGAACCTGGTTTTTGGATTTTGCCTGCCGATTTGGATTATCTGCCTGTTTGGACTGCTTATTTGGACCTGACCCTTGCCTGCCTCTAGACCACTCTTTGGACTGCCCTCTAGTTTGTCAGCTCTTTTCCTGTTTCAGTTTTGTGGCCAAGAGCCTGCATTTTTGTTGAGTTTTTTCACCGTTTGACGGGACATTCTTTGTTGGAGTTGTTTTTTTGACTTTTTCTGTTCAATTAAAAACTCTTGAATTTGGAACTTTCTGCATTTGGGTCCGAACTTTCTACAAAACCTGACATTACAATCTGACCAGATAATGGACCCAGCAGAAATAAGTAAGGTTCTTGATCGGCATGGAGCAACGCTGGGGAGACACCAGGCACAAATTGAGTTTGTTTCCAGGACGTTGGAGGCAGCTACAGCAAGTGTGACTGACCTTGCTGCTAGGGTGCAACAGCTCCAGTTAACCTCCTCAGTACCACCTCCTCCAGCTGCTCCAGCCCGAGAACCTCGCCTGCCTCCACCTGAGACTTACTCAGGAGATCCAGGATCCTGTCAGTCATTCCTAGCTCAGTGTGAGCTGATTTTTGGACTGCAGCCATTGACTTTTCCTTCCGATCGTTCTAAGGTTGCCTACGTCATCACCCAGTTGTCTGGAAGAGCTCGTGAGTGGGGAACGGCCATCTGGAGCAACCAGGTGGCGATCCAGGATGACTTCACTCAATTCACTGGTGAAATGAAGAAGGTCTTCGATCGCTCTAAACAGGGAAGGGAGGCTGCTCGTGAGATCCTTAACCTCCGTCAAGGCCGCAGGTCAGTGTCCGACTTTGCAATAGAATTCCGGACTCTGGCGTCCTCTACTGGTTGGAACCTGGAAGCTCTGTATGATACGTTTTTCAATGGACTTTCTGAAGGGATTAAGGATGAACTCATTCCCCGCGATTTGCCTTCATCTTTTGATGGCTTGGTGGATGTGGCTATCCGTGTGGACACTCGGCTAGGTCAGCTTCATCGGTTGAAGACAACCAGTAGTTCTCAGCGGACTGAGCTTCGTCGAGGGTCCAGTTCTCCTCTTCAGGTCCTTGAGGGGGGATCAAGGTCGTCCACTCCGGCTCCTCCAGAGCCAATGAAGATAGACCGGACTAGTCTTTCACCAGCTGAGAGACAGCGAAGGCTGGAGTCTCGTGCCTGTCTGTACTGTGGTCAGCGTGGCCATTTTGTTTCAACCTGTCCTGTAAAAGACAATGCTCACCAGTGAGGCGGGGAGTACTGGTGAGCGCAATTCCCTCAAGGATCTCCCCATCCCTTCGCACTGTTCTGCGAGCAACTGTGATGTGGAGGAGCCATCATCACACCACCTCCGTCCTCATTGACTCTGGAGCTGAAGAGAGCTTCATTGACGTATCACTGGCCACCAGATGGGGAGTTCCAGTAACCACCCTGCAAGTGCCATTGACTGCCTCAGCGCTAAACGGGACCTGTTTCGCCAAGGTAACCCATATCTCATCCCCGGTGAGTTTGATGCTCTCTGGTAATCACACTGAGGAGATTGCTCTTTATGTTATTGATTCACCACAGATTCCCATAGTTCTTGGTCACCCTTGGTTAGTCAAACACAACCCGCACATTGATTGGGAGAAGAATTCTATTTTGGGCTGGAGCCCATTCTGTCATTCCCAGTGTCTGAGGTCTGCCCTTAACCGGTTCCCTGTTTTTCCTGAGCTACCTGAGGAGTTTCCAGACCTGTCAAGAGTTCCGGAGGAATACCTAGACCTGAGACCCGTCTTCAGCAAGTCCAGGGCAACTTCTCTACCACCTCATCGTCCATATGATTGCTCTATAGAGTTGCTTCCTGGAGCTTGTCCGCCTCGAGGTCGTCTGTACTCTCTGGCGCCCCCTGAGAGAATGGCCATGAACAAGTACATTGAGGACTCCCTAGCAGCAGGTATTATCCGTCCCTCGTCCTCTCCAGCAGGGGCAGGGTTTTTCTTTGTGGACAAGAAGGATAGATCATTAAGACCTTGCATTGACTACCGGGGCCTCAATGATATTACGGTTAAGAACAGATATCCTCTTCCCTTGATGTCCTCAGCCTTTGAACTGTTACAGGGTGCCACAGTGTTTTCTAAATTGGACCTTCGTAATGCCTATCATTTGGTGAGAATCAGGGAGGGAGATGAGTGGAAGACAGCATTTAATACACCCACAGGGCACTACGAATACCTTGTAATGCCGTTTGGACTGACCAACGCCCCAGCTGTGTTCCAGACTTTGGTCAATGATGTACTGCGGGATATGGTAAACAAATTTGTTTTTGTTTATTTGGACGATATTCTGATTTTTTCCAAGTCCCTTCGTGACCATGTCCATCATGTCCTATTAGTTCTTCAGCGGTTACTAGAGAACCAACTTTATGTAAAGGCTGAGAAATGTGAGTTCCATCAACGCTCCACATCGTTTTTGGGCTTTGTCGTCTCTGAAGGTGGTGTTGGGATGGACTCCTCTAAGATCAAGGCAGTCATTGATTGGCCTACCCCTCAGTCCCGCAAGGATCTGCAGAAGTTTCTGGGTTTTGCACATTTTTACAGACGGTTCATTCGTAACTATAGTTCTCTTGCCTCTCCTCTAACTGCTCTGACATCCTCCTCTGTCAGGTTTTTCTGGTCGGAAGTGGCGGAGAAGGCGTTCCAACAACTGAAGAAGCGTTTCACCTCTTCTCCCATTCTGGTTATGCCAGATCCTTCGTGTCAGTTCATTGTTGAGGTGGATGCCTCTGAGGTAGGGGCTGGAGCTGTCCTGTCCCAGAGGTCCAAGGAGGACAGTAAGCTGCACCCATGTGCCTTTTTCTCCCACAAGTTAACGCCTGCTGAGAGAAACTACGATGTCGGGGACCGGGAACTTCTGGCGGTCAAACTCGCTCTGGAGGAGTGGCGTCATTGGCTAGAGGGCGCTGAGGTTCCTTTTCTTGTGTGGACGGACCATAGGAACCTGGAGTATTTGAAGTCTGCCAAACGACTCAACGCACGCCAGGCCAGGTGGTCTCTTTTTTTTAGTCGGTTCAATTTTACCTTGTCTTTCCGTCCTGGGTCCAAGAATGCTAAACCTGACTCTCTTTCTCGACAGTTTAGTGCTCCAGATGCTGCCCCTGCCCCTAACACCATTTTGCCTTCTCACTGTTTAGTGGGTGCAGTTTCTTGGCATATAGTCTCTGTGGTTCGCAGTGCCCAGCAACAGGAGGCTTGCCCAGCTGGTTGCCCCCCTAACCGCCTGTTTGTCCCCAGTTCTGTCCGTCCTCAGGTTTTGGAGTGGGGTCACTGCTCCCGACTGACCTGCCATGCCGGGGTTAGGAGGACTATGGCATTTCTCCGTCAACAGTTTTGGTGGCCCCGAATGGTTGCAGATGTCCAAGCCTTCATTGCTGCCTGTCAGATTTGCGCCCAAAACAAGAGATCAAATCAGCCACCTGTCGGACTCCTCCTGCCGCTCCCGGTACCCAGACGACCATGGTCCCACATAGCCTTGGATTTTGTGACTGGCCTCCCGCCTTCTGATGGTAACTCTGCTGTCCTGACTATTGTTGATCGGTTCTCCAAGTGTGTGCACTTTGTCCCTCTGCCTAAACTCCCTTCTGCCAAGGAGACAGCTTCTCTCATGGTTAACCATGTCTTTAGGATCCATGGAATGCCTTTTGACATGGTGTCTGACCGAGGTCCTCAATTTGTGTCCTCGTTTTGGAAGGAGTTCTGTAGGCTTATTGGAGCCACCGCCAGCCTCTCTTCAGGATTCCATCCTCAGACCAACGGCCAGACAGAGCGGGCCAACCAGGACCTTGAAAGGGTTCTTAGGTGCCTGGCGTCCCAGAACCCCACATCCTGGAGTCGGCATTTGGCATGGGCTGAGTATGCCCACAATTCTCTCCCTGTTGCATCTACGGGTCTCTCCCCTTTTCAATGTTGCCTTGGCTACCAACCACCTCTCTTTTCTTCCCAGGAACTTGAGGCATCGGTTCCATCGGTCCAGGCGTTTGTCCGGCGGTGCAAGGCGACGTGGAGACGTGCTCGAGCCTCTCTGTTGCGTTCGGGTGCCCAGGTCAAGCGGTTGGCAGACCGCCGAAGGGTCAAGGCCCCCCACTACAGGAGCGGTCAGAGGGTTTGGCTCTCTACCAAGGACCTACCTCTCCGAGTGGACTCACGTAAGCTGGCTCCCCGCTTCATTGGGCCCTATGTCATCGAACGGGTCTTGGGCAGATCTGCAGTCCGGTTGCGCCTGCCCCTCTCACTTCGCCGAGTCCATCCCACCTTCCATGTGTCCCGGGTCAAACCTGTCTGTCACAGTCCTCTGTCTCCCCCGGCTGTGCCCCGCCCTCCCCCCCGGCTCGTTGATGGGGGTCCTGTCTACACTGTCGAGAAGCTGATGGATGTTCGCCGGCGTGGGCGTGGTCTCCAGTTTTTGGTTGACTGGAAAGGGTATGGGCCAGAGGAGCGGATGTGGGTTCCCGCCCGCCACATTGTGGATAAGACACTCATTAGAGACTTTCGCCAGCAACACCCACGCCATCCTGCCTTGACGCCGAGAGGCGTTCGTTGAGGGGGGGGTAGTGTCAGTATCCTTGCATGTTCATTGACACCTGCTGGACATTTTTTGTGTGTTGCAACCATGTGCTTTTGTTTGTTTTGGGTAATGACTCCGCCCTCACCTGTCATGCTTCCATGTGGTCATTGTCGGCCATTTTGTGCTCACCTGTACTCCGTTAACTCCTAATGATTAGGCCTACTTATTCTGTGCTCTGTCAGCCCCAGTTTGTCAGATTGTCCCAGTCTTTTGTTCTGAGCACATCTACCGTTGTTACCTGCTTTTCCTGTCTGCCAACCTGCTTGTTTGTACTCTGCCTGTGAACCTGGTTTTTGGATTTTGCCTGCCGATTTGGATTATCTGCCTGTTTGGACTGCTTATTTGGACCTGACCCTTGCCTGCCTCTAGACCACTCTTTGGACTGCCCTCTAGTTTGTCAGCTCTTTTCCTGTTTCAGTTTTGTGGCCAAGAGCCTGCATTTTTGTTGAGTTTTTTCACCGTTTGACGGGACATTCTTTGTTGGAGTTGTTTTTTTGAGTTTTTCTGTTCAATTAAAAACTCTTGAATTTGGAACTTTCTGCATTTGGGTCCGAACTTTCTACAAAACCTGACAACCTGCCTGTATGCACAAAGAAGTTTGATAGGTTTGCTTGCTGTACTGCGTCAAGATTGACAACAATTTTGACCAATCATGACTGACTTCAGATCTCAAAAAGATGAGCGCGTTCTGAGGCCGACCACTCGTTGAATTGTTGTGGATAACATATTTGAAGTTTTCTCCTCTCCGCGTCGACAACATCGAATCGCGCAATGTAAAACGATTAAATGCATGCCAATCGAAAGCGGAGAAGCAGGTGGTGAGTATTAACAAGCTGCTCACTGCGCACAGATGACTTCTGTTACTGTAGAGAGGAGGAGACAGAGACACAATGACAGAATACGCACAGGACGGAGTTTTTCCACATGTGTTAATCATTTTGGAGTGGAATACTTTTGGTTTTACTAACAGCATTGACTTCACAAATACTCTCTCATATGTGGGTTTTTCTGGTAATATTAGTTTTTGTTATAACTCAATATATTAGTTAACCTCTTCCACTAGAACCTGATCACATTTCATTTTGCGCTTGCAGCTTTCTGCTCGTCCAAACTCTCCATAAAGACGCAAAACCCTCATTTAAATACTGCTGTCTCCACCCTGTTGCCTGTTTTCATTTACTCAGTTATTCTTAGTAGATCACCCACAAAACGCACGCAAACGAAACGCGCAATCTATTGCACCGTGCACGCAATTTAGTACCCACTATTTGGGATCTTAGTAAATCAGGCCCTTAGTTTTTGTACTTATCGAGTCCTACTAATCCCAAATATCTAGGAGAAATTAAAATGCATACCAAACAAAAGCTTGGGTCTCAGGAGGTTAATAATAATAGCTAACCCTCAAGCAGCTAAACACTGTACAGTATAAGTATTAATACTAATATAATTATAATTTTAAAGTGTACCAGGATATTGCAGGATATAGTGTTAGCTAAGTACAAATATACATAGAGTTTATAACTTGCAGTCACATCTGATGGGTTGCTACTTTTTTAAGCGGAATGCCATAAAAGGTGAACACAAAGCGTGAAATGGAAAAGGAATGAGACGAAATTTTGAGTAAAATTTGTGAACTCAAAACCTTTTTCACTGGTTAAGTTGAGCCCAGTCTGTATACAGCATTCAGTAATATTCCATTAACAGTATCGATTTTTTCCTTACCGTACAAATGAGCAAAGCCATTCAAACCTTAACAGTAACAGCCTTAAAATACACAATTCAAACCCCAGATGCTTTAAATTAATTGGTTTCTAAATAACGTATTGGCCCAAATATAAGGCGACCCTAATTATAAGGTGACCCCCCTTTTCCAACGACTGTTTTTGAAAAAATAACGTTACGCTCTCTTTAACCTAAATGGAATGGAGCCTCAATTAATACAAATATTTAATAACTAATGTTACATTTTGTGTACATATTTCCTGTATTTTCTGTTTGTATGATGGTGGTGGCCTAAGACTTTTGCACAGTACTGTATAAGAGGTCATAATCATATATAAGGTCACATTAACATAAGGTCACAAACATATAAGAGGTCATGAACACATGAAGTCATTAACAATATTTGTTTGACAACCTGGCAGACCTATTCCTGGATTTCCAGAAATATGATTTGTCAGTGTCTTGTCTCAGGAGTCCTTGGGTCCTTGCACAAGCTGAGATTAAGAAGAGATATGCAATTCCTACCTGTGACATCTGCTGGCTGCTGTGAACCAAGCTGTTGGTGAAAAATCAGCCTTTACCTACCATGTCGTTACAAGTCTGTGCCGAGACCACAGAAGCATTCAACGAGCAGATGAAAGCAACTGTGGAGAAGATAATCTCTTGTGTTGGAGACTGGTTTTTCCACTTTCAGCAGTGATTTAGATCTTCTAGCAGCCAAAATCTTTGACCTACCGACGATGCAGCAATATTGCGCAGATGAAATTCAGATCCTGTGTGACCATTCTGAACAATTGCTCATTCAGAAGGGATGCATTACAGCACATGTGTTGAGAGAAGGGAGGAAAGTAAAAGATAACATCAATCGGCACCACGAGCGTGACATAATCCTTCTCTCTGGCGGAAAATGCTCTGTGAGAAAGAGGAAATGTATGCCAACCTACTGCACTTTGTGCACCTTCTACTGGTGTTTCCCATCTAAAACGTCACAGGTTGAGGGTCAGTTTCAGAGTAATGAACCCTTAAACAGGCAGAAGTTGAAAGTTAAGGTATAAAAATGTTCATAATGGTAAAAAGAATTGAATGTTTTATTTAATAAAGAGAAGTGACACATTCTTGCTTTCCCTGGTCATTAATATCACACATACTAAACTTACCACAAGCTTCATTTCTACCAATTCAAGGCACATACAATTAAACAACCACCTTAACTAATCATACTCCTAACAGGGTGTTGAAGTCTGTATCACCTGGTGCACGTTGCCTGTTTAAGGGTTAAAAGCTTCAACAATCAAGGATCTGCAGTACATCAACACTCATGGTCGTAAGCCATGAAGTGTTTGATAGTGAAGTTGCAGTGAAAAGTTGGTGGGTAAGCTGAATAAAGAGGCATCCAAATGTTCATAGAGTTCTGAAACACCTAGAGAGGAGTCCTCTGAATCAGAGATGGAATTCAAGAGTTATAGGCTAATCAGTTGTATAGGAAACAGTAATCCCATTTCCCTATAACCAGATGTTAGCACACACACAAACACACACACACACACACACACACACACAAGGCAGATCAGGAGAGTGACTGGCCGCTGTCTAGTCTCTCCTTGTCTAACATGTAAAAAAGTGTTTAGTCATTTTTGTGACTGCCGCCATGATCTCAGACTAAAATGCTAAAATGCTAACAGTTGGGTGTTGAAGCCTGTTCAGATACATTTTGATCACCTTTAGCCATTTATAGACTATTTTATCATGAACATAATACTAATATTAACATGAACAATGTAGTGAATTGTACGTATTAAAAAAAAAAAGAGTATTTTGTGGACGAGTCAAATATTCAGTGTACAGTTTTAATAAACTCAGTACTGATTTTCAATACACTGACTCTTATTTGTTGTTTGTATACAGTGGTTTTATCACTTATTGTGATTGCACCATTGGTTTTGGCCTCGGTGCCCTGCATTTTGGCTACAATGTCCCAATAAATTTGTATTTATCAAAGGCCAATGTGACCTTGCCCTAAAATGACTTAATTCCTGGTCTGGATCTGAAATGACGATACCTATAAGTCTGAGAATTAACTCATAAGCCTGTCAGCGTCACAAGTTCTCTTCCATCATAATCTTATTTCATTTTACTGTCTTTTTCTCTAGTCCATGATAACAGATAACACATTTTTGGGTGTTTTTTGCTTTATTAAATCATGCTAATGTGCTCACACAGACATTGCAGCTGTGCTCTCTGTGAACTAAGAACTATTGATATGGTGCAATTAACAATAATTTAAATAAGATTTAACTTCTACAGTGCACAAACGTATGAAAAATTCATATTTTCAGCTAGCAACCAAGTGTTGAATAGATTAAAAACCAGCTGACAGCACATCTGGGTAAATATACAGCATTTCATTCATTACCCCCTTCTTTTTTTTAACCCTTGCCTGTTGCCTACCATACCATTGATCAGTATGATGATCTCTTTGTTCTGATATGAATGCCAGACAGAAGAATAGCAATGCATCTAAATTGAAATCAAACTTAAAGGTTATATAAGCAGATAAAGACGCAAAACACTGAAAGCAGCTCAGTGAAGACATTTCCCTGCTTAAATGACAACCACAAGATTAGATTTTGTGTCATGCAGAGCCAGGTGATGAAATTGAATTTAAACTCAATCTAGAGTGTAGATTGAGTTTAAATTCAAAGGTCAGTTTTGGTAGAAAAACTTGGTCTAGATTCTAGATTCTAGACCAAGTTTTCTACTAAAACTGACCTTTCTCAGTGTGGCAGTGAAAAACTTAGCCTGAGCTCTCTCTCTCTCTCTCTCTCTCTCTCTCTCTCTCTCTCTCTCTCTCTCTCTCTCTCTCTCTCTCTCTCTCTCTCTCTCTCTCTCTCTCTCTCTCTCTCTCTCTCTCTCTCTCTCTCTCTCTCTCTCTCTCTCTCTCTCTCTCTCTCTCTCTCTCTCTCTCTCTCTCTCTCTCTCTCTCTCTCTCTCTCTCTCTCTCTCTCTCTCTCTCTCTCTCTCTCTCCCTCTCTGTGTGTCTCAGTGTCTATCGGAGGCTACATGCTACCCGAGCTCCTGTTCCTCTTCCATTATTATTATTATTCACAGCTGGCTGCAAGGTTTTGACCTCCAGTAAACACACATGAATGCCACACGTGTGCTGCAAGATCACACTCAATAATAGACACATG
Source organism: Scomber scombrus (assembly GCF_963691925.1). Classification (NCBI taxonomy): domain Eukaryota; kingdom Metazoa; phylum Chordata; class Actinopteri; order Scombriformes; family Scombridae; genus Scomber; species Scomber scombrus. The sequence goes on along the minus strand of NC_084975.1, from coordinate 30,493,153 downwards.
TTAAAACTGTTGCTGTTTATGATAATCTGCACACAATTAGCAAGAGGAAATTAGAAAGGAAGTATGCAAGAATGCCCTATGATCAGTTCGATCATTAATGACTCTTTTCATGTCTATATGTGTGAACAGTGTATGAACTGTTCCTACAATCGTGAACCTTTTTTTTTTTTCCTTCTTTTGATCAAGTCTAATATAGTGTAGACATGCAGCGAGAAATGACAATGATAAATCATGTTAAATCTCATGTGCTGGAGTTTAGAGCCAAAACAAAACCGTTAAAACACTTTCTGACAGCACATTAGAAACACACAGTTATCTTTAAAAATACATCCCAGAAGTGATTTATTTCTCGCTTGCTTGTTTATATTTTCCACAGAAAATAACCAGGCTTCCTATCTAGGCAGAGTTCAACAAGCCCCTCTGTAGATCCTGTAGGTTTTTTAGTGACATTAAAAGATGCCAGATGGCATCACCAGGTTCAGTGAACACAGTCTAATTGCTGCCATTTATCGCTGCCATTTTTTGCATTCTTCAGGTGATTTACTACAGTACACATTCATATAAATGATTACTTACAACCACTTTCCAAAGCATGCCACAATGTTTTGGACGTGTTTTAAAGGCAGCTGTGGAAATCAACTTCCAGGGGCATGAAAGGTGTAATCCATCACAAGATTTTCATTGTGATATTTCATGCAAGTTTCAAGTCTCAAATTTATTTTCATACTATACTTAAACCAGTGGGAACAAATGGCTGGAAATACAAAAAATGAAAGCAGTCAGCAGAAATCTAAATATATGTGTTTTCGAATCCTAAAATATCTCAAATATGGAGGCCCTGACACACACACACACACACACACACACACACACACACACACACACACACACACACACACACACACACACACACACACACACACACACACACACACACACACACACACACACACACACACACACACACACACACACACACACACACACACTTATATAGCACAGAACAACTTTATTAATAGACTGACACATTTCAGCTTCATCAGGGTTAGTCATCATAAAACACATTGCAAAAAGCATTTAAATAGTGTAGTTAAAAAGTAGTAAAATCCAAAAAGGTAAAAATAAATAATTATGTGCATCCTGATATTTATCAGCAAATGCAGTATCTACCATGATGGGTTGGGTATATGGTCGAGTGACTTCAGGCCAATCATTATCATAGTTACTGGTCATCGTTGCATCCTGTCACAGGATCACAGTCAGCACCATGGACAGAGCCCCCTGAGGATTTACATATCTGCAATAAACAATAACAATGACCTCAATGACCTTTTGAAATAGGTCAAAGGTGTCATAACAATGAACTAGAAGATAACAATTACCCTCTAGAGACCCCCTCTGGATTTCCTGCCCACAATCCCTCTCTAGTCACCCCTGTTTCCAGCAGCAGCAGGCAACTGTTTTCAGAAACCTATGTCTGATGAACACACTGACAGTAGACAGACAAAGCTGAGGAATAGCTGGTGAACGGGGAATAACTGTTCAGGGTTGTCGGTTACATGTAGCCCATATAACGTCCTATCTCAGTGAGCAGTGTCACAGTACACAACAGTACTTTGGAAATTCACAGAGAATTAACTGATCAGCAGTTATGTTTTCAGGGTTATCATATCAGGGTGGCTGATAGGGTCATATCAGGGTGGCTGGGCTCTCCCTTAGAGATAGGGTGAGAAGCTTGGTCATCCGGGAGGAGCTCGGAGTAGACCCGCTGCTCCTCCGCGTTGAGAAGAGCCAGATGAGGTGGCTCGGGCATCTAATTAGGATGCCTCCCGGACGCCTCCCGGGTGAGGTGTTCAGGGCACGTCCCTTCGGTAGGAGACCCCGGGGAAGACCCAGGACACGCTCGAGAGACTATGTCTCTCGGCTGGCCTGGGAACTCCTCGGGATCCCCCGGGAAGAAGTGGCTGGGGAGAGGGAAGTCTGGGTTTCCCTGCTTAGGCTGCTGCCCCCGCGACCCGACCCCGGATAAACGGAAAGAAGGTGGATGGATGGGTTACCATATCAGACATCAATTACGGGTTGCTATGACTTTATACCTATTTTGTTAGTCTGCAGTCACTCTGAGACACTCATTGGTATTATCCATTTATCAGTTTATTTATTTGTCCTTTGTTTATATGGTATATCGTATCTATCTTCCTCCCATGGGAATGCCTTCTCACACTGTCTCCATCCCATTATCTTTCAGTCTTCAATCATTCAATCCTACCCTGTTAGATGTAGACTTCTTTGGGCATTTTTTAAAAACCCTCGCCAGCTGTGAACAGATTCAACTGGTGTTGAAAGTGGACGAAAGACACGATGAGTTTGGGTTCCAGAAACAAAGATATATAGATATACCAATCTGGATAGATACATAGATATTGTCACACTTTACTTTCATAGCATCTACACCTCAGTTGCATCAGTTTAAATGTTTAAATAGCCATTTCAGTCCTGTTGTCATTATTCTTTTGGGCAATCTGTCTTTTATATTACCCTGACATTCGGGCACTGTTACAAGACTCTAAGTTATTTGCCACAAAGACTCACTGTTTATTCCCTTTGAAGTTTTTCCTTGTGGTCATACTTCCCTGCACTATCATCTCTCCTGGTTTTACCGACCTGTCACTGAAATAAAACAGGAAGAAAGATTTGTAGTTTACAAAGTGCAAGTTTAATGAAATGAACAAACGTTGGACGCTCATTTCTGTTGGATTTTTAGAAGAAATTAAAAGAGTTAAGTGTGGGATGGACCGGTGGTTTGAACCAACACACCTTATTAGTTTCCAAACCACTAGTCCAATTCCTTCCATTGCTTTCTGGGGGCAAATTACATTGTTTAACCACGGGCAGCTTAGCTTTGCTTTGAGTCTCACTCGATGAGGGCGGAGCAGTGTACCAATCCCACATGGTTATGTTTAGCCCATAAAATTGCAGGAACCTCAGAATGATAAGATGGGGTTCAATATTGTGTCAGAGTTTTATGGGCTCTGCTATAGAAATGCTAGCAACTCCTACTGTGTTTACACGCCTGTTCATTAGCATTTCCTGTTTAAGTGATAGCTACACTATCAATCAGAAATATCAACCTCAAATTATTGCTGTTTTTAATTGCTGCTGTGATCCTGTCTCTCCATGGCCTCCCCCAGCCTGGTTATGATTTGTTTTATGAATGTTTCCTGCTCTCAGATCTCTTCTTGGAAAAGAGATCTTACTGTCAACGAGGATGTGCAATGATATAGATGAAATAAAAGTTTCTGTCTGGTAATTGTTTACTATTAAAATCACAATAAAATTCAAATCAAATTATAATCAGTGATGATAGATAATAACTCAAGCATGTTAAATAAAAAGAAAGTCGAAATAAACTGCCTGCACATTTGCTCCTTTGTATCCCTTAGCTCGTAAATATCATATGTATATTTCCACATTATTTCGATCCTTTAGAATCTGCTATTTGTTATTTTTTTATTCTCTTGAATTCTATTAAACTATTTTTAATTGCACCCAACTGTCCTTCCACAACGCACCTCCCTTGCACCCCTTCTAAATGCTTTCAATGTTCCATGCAAAGCTTTTTATTGAAAGCTGGTTCTCGACCTGCCTTTCTCTCATACACACACATACAGATGAAGCCACTAGAAATTTCCCCTGTTTCCGTGATGGCTCCTTGACCGCCCCTTGATAGGTCCTTGACTGGCCGATAATGGAAGCAGGGGGGAAATGCGATGACGTGTCAATGAGGCCCCGACTGGAAACGCCCCTAAACTGCCTGAGTGAAAACCAGTTGCAATGCTTCATTTTTCCACGGGGAGGCGCAGGTATTAGTGCAGGAGACCCGAGTTAGTTTTACACACTAATATAACTTGTATTTACTTCTATTCTTCTTCATAAAGTAGCCTTATACTATATGTTGTTGTTATTGTCACTGTATCGTCACTATGTGTCTGTGTAATGCTGCTGCTACACTATAATTTCCCAGCTTGGGATCAATAACGTATATCTATCTATCTATCTATCTATCTATCTATCTAATGAAGGGTGCAATATAGTTCAATCCATTAGAAGGATGCAATTGAAGCTGCTGTGCGCCGGTAAAACACAACACAGCCGATCAATTAACAAAACGCACTATGATTAAAAAGTGCAAGCTTGTTATTCTGAGTCATGCTTGTGTAGTATGCAGTACTAGATACTAGTGTAAAAAAGACTCTAGTAAAAGCAGACGTCCTGATTCAACTCTTTACTCCAGTAAAAGTAAGACTTAGTTTAATGACTTAGAAGTCGCCAAATGACTTACTTTAACGAATTTCGTTAGTTTATATAATGCAGATTTGTAAAATATTACTTTTATGAAGGTCACAGTCACTGACAATAAACTTAGCATTTCATAATTGTGGTAGCAGCGGTGCAGCAGATGTAATGAAGTCCACGCAGCACGCTGGATGCAAACTAATATTAAGCCTTTAGCCTTTTCATTATAATGTCCATGGACATAAACTGAGTTAATTCATTAGAAGGATGCAATTGAAGATACCGTACATTTTACAGGACCTCTGACAAATCATTGTCACTGTCAAACCAAGAAATAGCCCATGTGACATACCCCGTCTAGTGATTTAAAACAGGACGCGCTATTTACTGTAATACATAGTATTTCAATGGACGGTGTAAATAATGTAAATAATGTCACGACTATTTTACTACATATTTCTTACTATTATTGTTCTTATAGTTTTTTGTTTGTTCGTTTGTTTTTTTTGTATTTATTATTTATTGTTCTTTATTCTTTTCTTATTGCTGCTATTATATTCTGACACTGATACTGGGTTTCCGTTATCCGGTAATTACAAAGTCAAAAGTCAAAATGAAATGAATGACGTTGGCGCACAACGGGTTATGAATGGAGGGGGATCTCCCACTCGAGGCACCCCCCGACACGTCACTTTCTCGTAGCCAATCGTAAGCCCTGTTGAGACCGACTGGTTTACACAATCCTTCTCCTGTCGGATTACCTCCGAAATCATCATCCAGCGTGTCATTGTCAAAAGAAAGTAAAATAGATCAAACTTTGAACTCGCTTGAGAAAACACGTCTCTGTCCGTGCAGCTAACATTAACCTCAGCTCCAGTGAGTCTGTTCAATACTTTTATTTTATTGGCAATATGTTATAAAACATAATTGTTAAAATAATTTGATCATAATGAGAGCAGGCGTAATAGAGCCGTGGGAGGAAAAATTCAAAGGATTCACAGTTTGCCAGGAGACATGCACAGGTGTGGGGGGAGGGGGGCATTCGCTTTGAAAGACAATGCAACAGGCTCCCAACCATCCCCCCAAACCCATCATCACCCCGCCAAATCCGCACCCCTTCTCAGAAAGTACTGTAGTTGCAACGGCCATGAACACTCTTGCGTGATTTGTGTGGCAATGGAACCAAATAGCCCATTAAGCCCAAACAAAAAGTTAAGCAATGATAATGCTAATAAAGTGGATGGGCTTACCTGACTTACAGCATGCACTGAATAGACCGGGGTTGGCTTGCACATTTTTCAACAATTCTACAATTCACAAATTAGCAGACGCTGAACTACTCATTCTCAGCTTTAGCACTCTGGCATAATTTGTGTGAGAATATTCAAACCAGCATCAAATGAAAGGTTAATCATCCTGTAAATTCCTTGTTTTTACGTTTGTTTCTAATTTCTCACTGTCAAATGTTTATTTTCATATAAATAAAGCTGCGTTGCCTTGTCTTGCCTTGCCTAAAATCAAATACAGTCGTTTACGTTTTTCCATTTCGTATAATTGATCTGAGCCTAAAATTGAAATATGAAAAGCAATTTGTCTTTCTTTTTTGTGTTAGATTCAAAACAAATAACAAAATAATCAGTCAGTAGGCTATTTAATTTTTTGATTTGAAAATGTGTTCCGATTTTTTGCAGTATGAACTCTTGCCAAATCCTGTCACGCACACTTTGTTTCTCTTTCTAGCACAAACATCCCATTCATTTTCCTTTCTTCACTATTAAACAATAAAAACACTCTTAAAATACTCTACAGGCAAACACACTTCCTGTTAACCAAGAGACTCGAACCCAGGTCTCCCGCACTAATGACGGATACGCTGCCGTTACGCCACCGCTCCGGTCCCACGTTATAACGTGTCTAACTGAGCAACTTACGCTTGTATGCATTCACTGAGGAAAGATTATGAAAATATAATACAACTTTCCCGCCAGAAATGTCTTTAGAACAAACATAATATATGAAACCTTTCTAAATTCGCCCTTTTCTGTTGGCGTGGAAGATGAATACCCGCCATGTTTTCACGTTGTTATAGGCTACGTGTAGGGTGCAAATAGACACTCCGCATTTTTTATTCAAGATAGTCATGTATCTGTGTCTGCAAATTGTTTGCTCAGTCATGGTCTTCCTTGAAATTTAAAATATTTTTTCTAAGTTGTGGTGCGTGCATATAAAAAGTCAGTGGGTTACGTTAGGTAGTAATTAAGTTTACTGGTTCGGATGACCAGTAAAAATTCATAGAATATGTGGGCTATTCTGTGACAGAAGCGCCATCACCTGGTCATACCCTGTATTACAATGAATAGGTGGGTTTACAGGAAAAGATAGACACGCCCAGGAGAAGGAGGGGGTTGCTGAGTCGGCTGGCAGCTGGCTGGGAGTCAGCTGCCATTCAGCTGGCTTTCAGCTTGAACGGGAACTTTCAAGGGGCTTCATCTGTACCAACCATTCAACTTTCTTTCTTCCATTCTTTGTCTTCCATAGGCTGCATTAGACGAGCCATTGCCTTTTGTTTTTTTTCTTTACTACAATTTATCTTGTAGACGGCAATAAAGCTACAAAGTTGTAAAGACTTCAATTTAAACCTACAAATGTAGCTTGATGGCACTCACTTGGGTTGTTGTCTTGTTACTAGATGCTTGCTTGTATTGTATCAACTCTCAGATGTACATTGCATACAATGATAATTAGATAATGTAAATTTAAAGTCCTTCAATGTAACACAAATTAAGATTAGAATGTTTGTATTTTAACATTTACAATTAAAATAAAATTCATATAGTTATTTGATTACACAATATCGTTACATGCAAGTAGCACATAGCGCAATGCTACATGCTACTGTGACCAACAAAAAACAAAAAAAACCAATGCCACTGAACGGAAGATAAACAAGGATACGGATATGACTCCTCTGAAACCACACACGCCCCCTAGCGGCATGGCGGTGAATTGCAGAGCAACGCGTTCCCTCCACGCAGAACTTCAAAAGGTCAACGACGGCGTCGGGCCGACAGCGTAGCTACGGCGTCGTTCCGACGGAGAAGCATAACTTAACCAACCGTCCCCTGACGTTTACCTCCCCAGAAATGTAACTACGCGTCGAGGCAACGCAGACCACAAGGGCTGTGATTGGTTTGCTTGGTAGCAAAAAAAAATACAGAGTAATTAGAACAATGTTGTGTGACAATCATGTGCATTACAACAAAACACTGCAGAAACTCAAAATCTTCTAGTCAAAATAAATCTCATTACACTTAATATAAGACTCATCACCAAAAAAGAAACTTTCACTTGTTTCAAGCACATTTTCACTTGAAATAAGTAGCTCAATCTGCACTTGAGCAAGTTTAAAAAAATACTTGTTATAGGAAAAAATAAGAAGTGGCCATTACACAGAAAATAAAGTGTGAAATTGTCTGTGTCATACCTGGGAAGGGACTAGAGACAACGCTCTGGCGGTGAATTGCACTGCGACAAAACACGACGCGATGGAGAGACGCAGAACTTCGAAAGGTGCACGACGGCGTCGGGCGTTACGGCGTGGGGGTTACGTAGAAGCATAAATCTGCCTTTAGTCATGACGTAGCTGCTACCTGAAAACTAGCATCCACTTTTTTCTTTTCCCTCAACCTATTTGTCTGGTTGCTGTGCTGGGTGTATGTCATCCAACTCACAGGTTTAACTTCACTGTGGGTCTTATCTGTGACGCTGAAGGGTTTGTATAACACATTCATCCTCAGCAATAGTCTCTGAGAGGACACTGAATCCTGACCTTATACAAGCAAATTGCAGAAAATACACTGTCCTCATTTCCCAAGGAGGCAAGTCTGTGTCAGTCGTTGTCCTCCTGGAATCCTGCCGAAAATGCTTATGTGTGAATGAAAATACCGAGAACTGGTTAACTCTTAAATGCAGCGGCAAGCTAAGACATGTATTGAAGAACACAAACTTGATTAAGGAGACAACAGTTACATACAACAGTTACAAAGTGCCACAGTGAATGCCACATCAAGTCTAAAGGAAAAGAGTCAGGGCCAAAAAGTCCTAAGACCTTCCTTAGCTTCCCCAGGGGGGCAACTGAATCTCTGTTTAGATGGTCTGGGGACTTGACTCTTTTGTTTTTATTGTGGTCATGTTTTTTTTGAGGATATTCTGGAGTTAACTGTCTGACCTCTGACCTCAGACAATTAACCCAACTTTGTTTATTTGGGACTTCAGACATGATGATGATGATAGAGCGACAGTAATTGGGTGTGGAATTGCTCTGGTTTCTTCTTTGCTCTGTACCGATTAAGCACGGCATCATGACCATTTTATAATCCTGAATTATAATGTGACATCATATTCAAAAATATTTTACAGATTAAGTTCTTGAATACTTTTTGATTAATCTATCAATTTTTCAATCTACATAATGTCTGAAAATAGTAAATAGTGCCAAAGGTGAAATCTTGAAATTGCTTTGATTTTCCAAACCCCAAAGATAAATATCAGTTCACAGTAATATAAAACAGAGAAAACAACATAATTGCTCACATTTAAAGAGCCGGAACAAGTGAATACTATACCTAAAAGATTAATATTACAAGTTGTCAGTTAGTGTCCATTCATTACACACATTTTAGATACACCCCCCCTACCCCACTCTTCCTGTTATTAAAACCCTGCTTTTTTGAGTTACCTCCTGTTTGTTTGCTCGTCTCTGGTCTGCTCTGGGGTCCTATTGTTTCTGGCCGTGACAGGATGTTGTCTTATCAGTGCTTGATTGCCATCAGGCGTGCCTTTAAATAATCAGGTGCTCACTAGCGGAGAATCTAATTGGTTCATGTTCGTACATCATCTCAATAATAATAGGCAATAGCAACTATAATTCTATGCTACAAAATTAGATTTCAATATTAATACCTGTTTCTGTAAGATATTAAAATACCATAAAAGTCTCATCTCCAGTACTACAGAAGGAAAGTTGATCCAGAATACTTACATTTCCATGAGATATCATACATATCAGAGTGCAAAATGCATGCATTTCCCCAATAATAAGATACAAATAAAAAATAGTAGAAAAAAGTAGGGAATATATATATTAGAAGAAAGAAGTTACTGTACAAAATACATTTGAAGAGTCGGAGGAGGTGAAAACTATCACTATGAATGGTTTTGATTAATGGTTTAGTGGCTCAACCTTAAGTACATACGAAGTCACCTGTAGACACAGACAAATAACGTAGGCTAAATATACAAGCACAAGTTACAAAAATGGACTCAAGTCTAATGCCTCATTCAACCCATGTGCTTTACTGTGATTAATCCTGCACCAGCTGGCACCCAGGAGAGGAGCACTGCTGCGCACAGGGCATCTTCAGTTTATGAACAACAGCTCTTCTGATGAAAGTGAGCTGCGTGCAACAGTCAGCACTGACGAATAAAGTAGTTATTGTGACTATGATTAGGCTTGAGTGCAGATGTGATGGAGATGTAAAATAGATTGCTAGAGGGACTAAAAGTCAGTACAGAAACACACAGAGCAACCATCAAAGAGTCCACGTGGAACTTATTTTTAACAAGCATGTCATCGGGAATCAGCAAAGATTCTCCGGATGAAAAAAAGAAAAAGCAATGTCTTTTCATGTGTGTGTGTTTGTGTGTGTGCGAGTGTGTGTTTATCACTTTCCTTCTTTTTTCCTCCATTTTTCTTTGCTGCTTCACCACAGACGGACATGCCTTTAATAAACCGCTACAGGAACTAAAAAACCAAAAACCCCATAATGTTACAGTGGTGGAAACTTAAAACCAACAACAAAACTGCTGCAGCTTATATGAACTCAAAGATCTCAACTTTCTTAGTCATTGAGTCTACGATGGACTCCGTCTCTAATGAGCAGCTGTCACAACTCCTTTCAGCACCTGACTATACCACACCCTTCATTTGGCTCTTCCTAGTCTTCCTATCCTCCCATATTCACAAAAAAGATCAGCCCTTCCCCTTTTAAAGTATATGCAATACAAGCTACAGAGCAAGTTTGTGAAATAGTGTTGTGGATATTATGTCTGTACCGTGTCCAGCTTGTGCCAAAGATGACAATTCACAGCTTTGTGACTTGCACACACCCAAGTGAACATTATATACACAGATAAGCAGAGCTACAGAAGTCAAAACACACACACACCAATGTCTCATTATCTCTTATCATACTCTGCTCCCAAACTGTCCTCCTACATTCTCACACCTCATTGCTCTTTAGTTGAATCTCTACACATACACTCTGCCTCTAACTCTTTCACAGAAAATGACCATTGCAAATTGACCTCTGCAATACCATATAATCCCCTCTCTGGGGGTTATTACACCCATGATTAACCAACCATTGCACATGAGGGTGAAAACCCAGTCAAGTCATCATCAATTCACATTCAACAATATTTCACTTGCGAACTCGCTGGGAAAGTCCCTCACGATCCCCCTATAATTATGACTCCTCTCTCTCTCATCGGGCGACCACGGCGTCCCACATGCAATAGTTATACTAATATATATGATTTACATACAGTATTTGAAATCTGTTACAAATGTGATGTAAGCATGGCAAAACTCAATTCAGCACTTGCCTGCATTGTGCACTAATTTATAAATAATCTAAATTCAGAAAACATTGAGAATATTATGTGAATAAACACTTCAAGAATATAAGCAGAGAATATAAATCAACCTTACTGAAAATATACTTCAAAATACCAAAATACATAACGGATGCAAATGTAAAATGCAAATCAAAACTTAGCTCAAAAGTTTAAAGCTGACATGACATCATTAGTCACACAATTGAATCTATGGATCCATGTATAAGGACATGAATTTTCCCTTTCTTCTGTGACACACAATTTTCAAATCAATGTATTTCAATTGGAAATATCTTTCATATCTGTATTACATTTTTTTCTGTCAACATTGGGAACTCGTTATAAATGACTTTTAAAAAATGATTTTTTATGGTGTGACAACACTGTGGTTAAGGTCTGTTTAGGATTAGGCACAAAAGCTAGGTTAGGGTAGGGGAAAGACAATGGTTTCGGTTAATATGATCACTTAAAGGATATAAAGGACAACACACCACCTAAATGGAAACTTGTACCTCATATTGATTTCATAGATGGCGTCCGACACTCAAACAAGGATATACTTTCAATTCACTTACGTTAGTTTGAAAATTGAGCTGAGTGTCATGGAAAAATTTAAAAAAAAATGGTGTCCATCTACACAAAACTTTAGATAACGTTTGGTGACTATTTCACAAACTGCAGTGAGACTAGATTGGTACAGGTCATCCTCACACACAGCTCCAACATCAACAAGACAAACAAAGGTGATAAGATCTGTCTAGACTGTAGCGTTTCCCATGGATAATTGGGTATGAGTCATTTTCTCAACCCTACCTTGAGGAAAAAAACCTTAATCACTGCTAACCAGGAATCTGGAAAACAAACCTTAACCCAAATCTGAGAGCCCTGATCAATGAAACTCAAAGTGCTACAGTATTTATAACATAGAACACACAGTATTAATAATATAGAACACACAACATACAGAAAAATAATAATAAGAATGAAGATGAAAGTGCCTTCCTGTATAGAAAGCTATTTTAGGTGTTTTATTTCAGAGGTTAGAGTCTGTGCTGCCCTCGATGGTTAAGAAGGCTTTTTCATAAGTGTGGCTTAGCAGAGCAGAAGACTCCGTCCCCCATGGTGCAGAGGTTAATACCGGGAGGAGCAGGCTGCTGCCACATCTCACAAAAACAAACAAAGTAAACCCACTTACAAACAGAGAGGGAGAGACTCTGAGTGAAAGATAAGACGGATAAGAGCTGTGCCTGGCTAAAGAAATGATGGAGAGACAGCATGAGGTCCCTTTGATAATGTGAGTTTGACATTCATTGAAATACCTGGAGTTCAAAAGGAGGAAAGGAGGTCATAAATACCTTCAGTAGGTTGGTATTAATGCGGTACTTGTGTTGCATGCTACAGTGTTAAGTAAGCCTATATATGGACACTGACAGTATTAAAAGATGAAAGTAGATTGCTAGAAAACAGTAAATGTATTGTAACCCTGGTATTTCCAAACTTTTACTGCACACCACACTGATAAAAAGTTGTCAGTTCTAGGTAAGAAAATGGGTGAGATTCCAGCGTAAATTAACGATGGGACTTCCAGCTCTTTAGAGTAAGCCAGATCATTTGGTTCAGTTCAGAAAGAAGAGCCGACCATTTCGGCTCCTAAACGCCTCTTCATTCATTTACTACTTCTGGCTTTTGTAATTCAGTCAAATTGAACCTTTTTTTCCACCTATGGTTGGTATGTGTGTACGTATATCATATAAGTTATTCAGTGTAATTATGCTAGATTATTTTACATTATGTTCAGTATAAAAATATTAATGTAAAACACCAGACACTATCACATGTGTATTTAACATTTTATTTAAATTAAAGGTTGTAAATTAGATTTAAAAAAAACGATCCAAAACAAAAATCATTCCAAACAAATCACTCAAAATGGAACATACAACAAAGAAAAAAATAATTACAGTGTGCAAAACAGCAGCATCAAACAGTTTTAACTGTGAAACAGGTTACGATTGTCTTTAGGGTAGATTGACATTAATAGAATATAACTTTATTGTCCACCATGAAATTACATAAGATCCATAGAATCCATAAACTCCATAAAATCAGTCTTAAAATACATAAAAATATGTAAAGTATAAAATAAAAGTGTATATCAGCGTATTGATCACTTGGAAGTATTTAAAATATGAATTGGGATAAAAGTGTTTTCTTATAAATATTCATGGTTGCCAAAGGAACTCTGTAGCGCCTCCAAGAGCTCACAAGCTCAAACTGGTCAGAGAACCAGCTGTCCTCTCAGTGAACAGCTGGTTCAAAGAGATTTGAGGTGAACTAACTATTTTAATGGCTAAGACTACTATCTTAGAGAGATTGTTCTTAGAGTGGTAGCTCAGATAACCGTACAAAGCTGGAAGATGAAAGGATACAACACTCTCTACAAGACTCTTGTATACAACTTCTATTATCTTCTGGATGATACCGAGGCTGCGGATCCGTCTCAGAAAATAGAATCGCTGTGAACATTTTTAACGAATATGTTACGTATTAACAGAGAAGCTCATCTGAGAGTCCAGAACTGTACCAAGATACTTAAAGTTAACCACAGTTTCAACAGACTGGGCAATGAGTGAAACTGTCTTAATGATCACATCCTGGTTTGTGGAGAGTACCAGTTCCTTTGTTTTATCCACATTAATAACAAGCTGGCTGCTGTAACTCCAGGTTTCCAAAGCTTTTACCTTGGTTAAATATGCAACTTCACTGACAGAGTCGTTTATTTGTAGAAGCCCAACTAAGGCCGTGTCGTCTGCATATTTAACCAGTTTAAAATCATTGTCATTGATCAAAAAATCATTGGTAAAAAGAGAAAAAAAAGCACAGGGGAAAGAACACAGCTTTGTTGTCAGCCTGTGCTCACAGTGAGCACATCTGACATGCTCCCATTGACACACAGCCTCTGAGGGCGGCAGGACAGAAAATCTCTTCTAAGAAGAATAGATGTCTTCATGGAATTAAAAGTGGAGCTAAAATCCACAAATAAGACCCTGACATATCCTAAGGAGAGTCAGCACCGCGTCATCTGTTCCTCCGTCACTCTGATAAGCAAACTGGAGAAGGTCCAGCATGCTGTGCACAGAGTCGGTCACGTCACCAGCTAGAACTCCATTCTTTTACACAGTATGGAGGTTATAGCAATTGACCGAAATCATTAGGCGTATGTGCCCCCAGCTTCTTTGGCACCGGCTTTATTGTTGAGTATTTCCACATTTTAGGTACAATGTGTAGCAAAGACAGCTTTTAACTGAGCAGCACAGTAAATTAGATTAAAAAATATCCAAAACAAATACCATTCCAATCACAATCCTACCACTCCAAATCATACTCAAACAGATCCACCCGTAGCCTGCTTTGAATTTTGTGTGTGTGTGCCTTTCTCCTTCGATTTTAAGCAAGATTTCAAGCAACCGTTACAATTAAATTAAAAAAAAAAAAAAAAGAGCACGTAAGAAGAACCTCCCAAACCTCATCTTGCCTGCATGAGTTAGGAGCTCAGGAGCCTAGCATGTACAATGTAAAACTCCTGGTGTCAGATTCTTGCAGTGTGAAGAGGCATAATAAATATAACTGAAACTCTAAAGTCATGTCAGACTGATCACTAATCCTGATCAACATCTGCACTTGTCATCAGCCTTAAATATACAGTAAAGATGTGAAGTGTCAATAAATGTAGTTATAATGGGTTTCAATGGGGACATTTTTGTCCCTAAGGATCCCAGAGGAACAATTTTGTTAATACACTGTACTATAGACCTATTATAAGTGATTGATTGAAATTTAAAAAACTATATATTAAAAATAATACCCTTGGAGAATTTGATGCCAAATGCGTGAACACAGCTCAAATTATGAAGAAAATTTAAAAAAATGAAAAAACAAAAAGGTCCTTAGTGAGGCACAAGGATTAAAATCCATGGCCCTGATTTACTAAATGCTAATAGTTAATTATGCACATTAAACTGACAGAGCCGTCCGCACCAAGAACCATAACTAAAACTATAACTATAGTTTTAAAAATCGTTGGAACTCAAGTGGATGGTGGAATCCACACCACAACTAATCAACAACATCAGTGACAAATGATATTGTTGGGATCACTTTCAGAGTGATTTGATGAACGATAAAAACACTGACAGCCAATTAAAAGGCTTTCTCTTACTGCACAACAAAATCTCAAATATCATCTTAATTATGGAAAATAACTGATTTATTTATTTATCTTAATGCAGTTTTTCTCCTTTAACACAACAGACTGACACACTGTAAATTGGAGCAAGATGACACCCAGAGGTGATTTCTTTAGATAGGTTTCTCTCTCTCTCTCTATTATAGTTAAACAATGCTGGAACTTCATTCTCCATTAAAATGTGAAGAAATGACAAAATTAGATCTTATACGCTTCATACTGTGTGTGTCTCTGCCACAGCACAATAAAAGCTGGTCATCTGTGTGCTTTTACACACTGCACTTCAACATCTGCTGCTGTCAGTGTAGTTTGGTCTGTATATTGTGAAACATCCCAGCAACTAGTGTCTAAAATACTAGCCAGTGAACTCTTCTGCTTTTCTCTGTACAACATACAGCATGAACAAATCATTAATATCCATTTTCCTTAGCTGCCAACACAGCTGTAGTGTGCAGTGCATGCTTGACACCGCTGTTTACAGGCTGTTATTGTTCATAAGTGTAGATGCTCACATTGTTATCGTTACTGTTGTTGTTGTTGTTGGAGTGGATGGCCCTTAACACTTGGACAGTTTATACTACAAAATTCAGTCTTCATGTGGCTCGCCCCATTTCTCAGTTATTCTGGATTGTTTTTCTGCCCCGCTGTATCAGGAGAACATAGGGAACACCATCACACACATGAGATGAAAAAAGGTGTAGTACGTGTAACAAAAATGAAAGGCTGTGCATGTACACTTCAACACAGACACACCATGTCAACATGTGTCACAATGTAAAGTAGACAAGTGCATCTGTAATTCTATTAAAGCGATTGTTCGGCGTAATTTTGACCTAGCGTCATATGCACCATTACGTCTATCTAACCACCCGCTCCGCTTTTTTTTTTTCATTTTGTCGCAAACTGGTGGAGTTAGAGCCATCAGCCGAATGGCTTAGTACAGGCGCTAATGGACCCACCAGAGTATCTCGTAAATGACTCCACTAATAATGCCTGGATTGTTATCAAACTTCTACAGTAGTACAAATAGGGTCTTTACTCATAAATCGATGCATTGGAAAGTTTGTAAGTACACCAGGAGTTTATTAAAATAACACTTACCTGATGGCTTTTACTCTGCTGGTACTGTCGAAATCTCGCGCGATCACTGAAATCCTGTGTGGTCTCGCGAGATCTCCGCACAGCACATCTAGAGATCTGTGCGTGGATCTCGCGAGACCACGCGGGATTTCGACGATGTTTACAGCTTTAGCAGTAGCAGCAGAGTAAAGTTTGGTAACAACCCAGGCATTATTAATGGGGTAATTTACGAGATACTCTGGTGGGTCCGTTAGCGCCTGTACTAAGCCATTCGGTTCATGGCTCTAACTCTACCAGTTTACGAATCTCGCGAGACCACACATGATTTCAGTGATCGCGCGAGATTTCGACAGTAGCAGCAGAGTAAAAGCCATCAGGTAAGTGTTTATTTTAATAAACTCCCGGTGTACTTACAAACTTTCCAATGCATCGATTTATAAGTAAAGATCCTATTTGTACTACTGTAGAAGTTTGATAACAATCCAGGCTTTATTAGTGGAGTCATTTACGAGATACACTGGTGGGTCCATTAGCGCCTGTACTATGCCATTCGGCTGATGGCTCTAACTCCACCAGTTTGCGACAAAATGAAAAAAAAAAAGCGGAGCGGGTGGTTAGATAGACCGCATGGTGCATATGACGCTAGGTCGAAATTACGCCGAACCATCGCTTTAAGCACATTAAAGACAGCTAGTAGAAACACAGAGAGCTGACACATATCAGCTGCCCTGTTTAGAAGTGTAGATGTGTCAACACTTGTTGGACTTGTTCTGTCTGTATGACATGATGTGCACTACTGGTGAAAGGTTTCTCATGGTGCAACGCTCTCAATGCAATGTACTTTAGCAGCTGTCCACATCAGCATTTATAGGAACAAGAGTTTAGACAGGACTCAATTCATTTCAGTGGAAAAGCTTTGATCAATGGATTTGTTTGCTGAGGCAAAGTACATTTGCGCTGTTCTTATGTGTACAGTTCGATTCTGGTGAACTTTGTGAATTTTCACTTTTGAGTGCTGGCAAACTGTCTTGGTAATGTTTAGTGAATGAGGAGTTGATGTAACCCTACTCTGCGGACACACAAGCTTATCTAGTGGCATCGATGTTGCCAAAAAAGTGTGACCTGGCACTGAGATTATGACTCAGCTTGATGTTCGTCTAAAAAACTACAAAAAAAAGAATAATTAATTGAAAAAAGTCAGTGCCAGTTGACCATTAACCATTGGCACAAAAAAATAGTTAATCCCACCCTATACTTACCTCTCTGTCTGAGTGAGTCATAATCAGCATCCAATCAGAATCAAGAATGAAAGGACTGGTGGGTGTGTAGCTTTCTGCTCGGTGAAATGTTTCTGTATTTTCTCACTTGTTTTGTGAAGCATCATTTTATGTGTGTACTGCACTTCTGAGCCACTGTAAAATTTTGCAGCACAATCCTTTAATGCTATGTAAAAGCATCCGCGTAGGAAACATTGAAAATGTGGGTGGGACAGTGTCATCGGGGGGGTGAGGTGGGGGATTCAATGCTGGAAATGGACTTGGGACCTTGTGACTATAAGGTATAAGCACTAAACACTCTATGGTGGCGACCCTGCATTGCTGGGTGAAAGGTAGCTGTGAACATGTGGGATGAAGTTTCATTGATTAGGGCTTTCTCTCAATTAACAATCAGAATGGATTTGGTAATAACGCAGTGACACAGCGCTCTGAAAACAGCACTGAATGGATAGACTGATGTACTAATTTTCAACATGGTAAAAGTGTGTGTGTGTGTGTGTGTGTGTAACTGCTGAATTGAATAACAGGAGCTGTAGGGGCCCAAAATTAAATCAATTTTCATCATTACGTGAATCCTCTGACTTGTGTATTTTCAGTCTGTCAATAAAAACATCAAAAGACCAAAAGCTTCAGGGCAGATCAGAGGCAGTCATTGTTTGATAAATCATATTTTCACAGACGGCTGCAGCTCTAGAAGTCAATCATTCCAGTGTTTTGAACCTGCCTAATGTTGTGCGTATGGACCTGTGTGCTCAGGATCACGAGCACATGTACCGGTAGCAAACTAATGAGTTGATAGATGGTGTGTGTGCGGGTGCCTGGTTTCCTCGAAATATGCTCTGCCTGCATGAGGATCGGTTAATAACATTTATTTTTAACTTCATTCTGGAGGGAGCGAGTCACCCAAAATAGCTGCAAGTGATTTTTTAATTTAAATGTTTTTTAATAATCCAGTGTGCTTCAGCAGCAGCTACTTATCTTGATCATTGGTGGTCTGACACAGATACCCCTTTGAGAGCAAAATGGCACGGTGTTTTTTGACCTCTTTCGGACTGAATGTTGGACCACCTGTGTTTGCTAATCTGGAGTAGTCACAACTTTAGTCTTTTCAAAGAAAAAGAATATCCATGTAATGTTTGGCAGGCAGCCGTTTTTAAACTTAAATGAGCTTTCTTTGAAATGCAACTGAAGACAGCAGTGTGTGTGTGTGTGTGTGTGTGTGTGTGTGTGTGTTGCTTTGACTAGATACATGTGTTATTTGAAGCCTCAACTCCAACAACAAAGATTACATTTTATAACAATAGAACGGACTGTTTATCTGAAATATGGAAGTAAACAAGCAAAATCAAAAATTAAATATACCCAAAATAGCATGTTTAAAGGAGCAGGGATGGCTAAATGTTATCTGTCATCTATATTACCAGAAAACGTGGTGACTCTATGTTGGCACAGCTTGACTCAGACAGAGCCTGGCCTGAGTCTGAGCTCTGCTTTTATGTGGCCGGCATTCTTTTCGTTTTCTTTCAATCATCATTACGACACTGAGGGGGCCAGATTTCCCCCGGCCCCTAAAGGGATTTGAAACAGTGACTCTCCACATGAAGAATCCCTTTCCAGGGTTCGTATAGCTCTTTAAGAACAAAATTCAAGCACTTTCAAGGTACCTAAACCCACTCATGGGGATGTTTTTAGAAAAGGTATGTAGATAACAAATATTTCACATTAGATTTTCTTACCCCATTTGCAGACTCTGTTATAATGTATAGGTGGCCTAGTTATCATTAGCACTGTTTTATTCTATGCTGTATTTTTGACCACTGATACCGATAGTTATAGTATTTGTTGATCAAGTGACATCATGTCTTTAAATATACTGTTTATCTATTGTTGCATTTTACTATTTTACAATTTTTCTAATCTTTCTAATTCTCATATATTTTCTGACAGGTGACGCACGCTATTTGTATTAACCCAAGGTGTTCATCAATTAGTCAGATTGATCTTTCCAGTCCTCTCATTGGATGATTGAGGCAGCTCTTGTTCTTCTCTAGCTATGAATAATGAGTGAATACAGGAGTCTTTAATGGTGTTCGAAAGAACTGAAAACATGACTGCATATAACAGCGAGTACAGCAATATCTGTGTCTGTTCAAATAACAAACATGATCAAGTAACCATTCATTATTATTCTGTATTAGTAGTATAGTAAAGTATTTAGTATATTTACATACATTACATTTACATATTTAGATAAAAAAATATCAACATATTTGCATTAGGAAGATTTAGTGCTCGTGGCAACTCATTCAGTACTGTTACTTTTTCTCATTTATAGGGTTAGGGTCAGCTCCTGGTTTTTTTGGGGCATTTACCTTTATTAGAAAGTAGATGGTATAGGGTTTTGAGTTCATGTGACTGAAATAAACTAAACTAAACTAAACTAAAATAAACTAATTATTAAAATATTTTTGGGGGCCCCCTCGTAGCCAAGAGCTTATAGCACGACGTAATCGCAATGTCCCTTGTTTGAGTGAAAGGGACCTTTGTTGCATGTCATACCCATTTCCCTCTCTCCCCTTATTTCCTGTCGGCCTCTCTGACACCAACTGTCCAAAAAAGCCCAAAAAATTATATATATTTTGTTATATAATTATATAACTCAAACATTATGTTGAAAATCAAAGAGTTTACTCAAATTCAAAATCATACCCCTACCTTGAAAACATGACCATTTTCGTAAAATTAAGCATTTTCCAAACTTTCCAGCTGTTGTACAAATTCTGCACTTCACTAGATGACACTTATCATTCCCCCACGACCACAGTTTGACTCAACTGTGATCAGATTGCCGCTTTGTGAATTGAAAAACCGCAGTCTCTTTGGTCTCTTAAGATCTTCTGAATATGTACGATTTCTGAAGGCAAAAGCCACACTCGAAACATTTGTTTTGATTATGGTAGGCACTTCCCCTCTGGCATTGATTCTCCTTTTCATTGATTCTCCCCAGTCCCTAAGATCGTGTGGTTTTTGCAAAAGCAGAGACATACATCTTTGTAATTATTTGGCTACTTAAGCATTCAAAAAAGAACATGTTCCCCAAATGTCCCTGCATGAGGATGTGTGAGCGTGCATTCTGTAAGTCAAGGGTCAGACTTGTTGAGATACATTCATAATCCGGTGAAACATTCATACGGAATTAAGACAGCGCAGCAGTACAGGATAAAAACACTCAAGTGCAGTGTGACTCATTTTACACTCATCTACCTCCTGCTTAGACTGAAAACAACTGAGTCAGATGTGTCACTAATCGTCGGATGTGGTTGCTCCTACGTAGAAAATGAATCAGAGGTGAAGAGTGATATTACCGCAGTGTGTGTGTTCATGTTTTTATCACACTTGGGAATATAAACATCTTTTACTCAAGCAAGGAGAGCATGCGTCAACCTGAGTTGTGCATTTCTTTAGCACTGACACACTATGATGGTAGCAGTAAGCATATCTTCTAAGCATCGGCATATTAGCATGCTCACCATTGTGGTTTATAATAAAATCAAACTAATGTGAAGCTGCTATGAGTTATTATGTTTTAAAAGATTTTTTCTATATTGCAGGAAATCCCCCCCCCCACACACACACACACACACATTGATGAACCTACACCTGTGTTGGTAGTGATCCTGTCATCCACTGGTATCATTCATGATTATTCTAAATAAAATGCTTTTCAAATGTTTTGTATACATTAATTAGAGCAGAGCTGGTCTTTATTTATAACATTTTCCACAGTTACAACAGTTATTGCTATTGTGGGTTTCACTTTGGATGGAAAGAATAAACCAAAGGGGTCAGTTTGTGATCTTGTTGACTCAGAGGGGGCAGAAGCCAGAAGCCTGACAGATGTTTAGAGCTAACAGGAGAGTAGCAGGAACAGATGATACGGGAAGAAACGGGTCTGATGGGATGAGTGGTGTGAAGGTGCCGGCAGTGCTACAGGAACAAGGAGAGCAGGAATTTCCATTTGGAAAGATGTTTAAAACGTCATTTCTTTTAAAGTAAAGCAATGAAACACTACATTACACATCAGTATACTACAGCAGGCGTGATAGCCCAGCAGAGAGGGGGGTTGAGATTAAAAAAGAAGAGAGAGTTGGTATGGGAGGAAAACAAAGAAGGGAAAAGATAGAAAAGACAAGAAAAAACAAAGAGCGGTAATGAGACAGGATGGAAGAGTAAAACCACTACAGAGGACAAAACAGTGTTGTGTTTCACATCAGATTGGATGATGGCACTTCCAGCTGCATTCCACTACTAATTTTTCAACCGCTCTGACTTTATGAACTGCAGCTGTTGTGGAGCCGACCATCATCTTCACAGGCCGCATTTATATTCATGAGCTGCTTACCATCCATCGATCCATCCATCCATCCATCCGTTCTTTCACAGTGGCTTTCCCTCCCTCACAGCCACCTTGAAGAAGCATTTGATGTGCAACACATTCCAACTTAACGAGATTGTCACAGAACAGATTTCTGTCACTGTGCTTCGTCTTTTCTTTCATCGTGTGGGTTACGAACACTGCAAATGATCTGCAGATGGAGGTCAGTCTGTCTCTTACTCTGCTGGTGTCCTCTTTGCCTCCATTTCAAACAGCGGAGGTCCCCAGAATGTCTATCAGTCATCACGTAGTCGATCTCTATCAGCATCTCCGGCATCTGCTCGCTTGTCTGCACACACACACACACACACACGCACATACACACACATTGATGAATCATGTCACTGTGTGGTTTTGGTGAACATTAACAGGACACCGAAATATTCCAGAGAAACAGGAAAGATTCATTATGTAGAGGGTTGCTGTTTCATTTCAGTACTTTGTTATTCATAGTTTTTTGTGGTGTTGGTCCGAAAAAATGATGAAATTCAAGAATAGCTGCATTGAATCCCACATTAGAAAAAGCCTAATCAATAACACTGGTGTGACCAATGAAAACCTCATGATAATCTAAACAGAGATTGATGCCATTGTGTGAAATGTTGTAGCGATCATGCTCCAGGATTCACTGTGTGAATCTTGTTGAATAATTAGATTTATATCATTTCCTGTCAATGTACAGATGTCAGTCAACAGATACAAAGATTCATGTGTAACTAGTAGAGTAATTGATCACCTCACCACAGGGAGTAATTCAGTAAAGTAATGCATTACTTTAAAAAAAAAAAGTAATACATGTAATACATTACAATTTTTGAGTTACGACCTCACTGTCTGGTTCAGAGTGAGCAGAGAAGTTTCAGCTCTGAGATCTCAGATGGGAGGCGTTGCCTTTCTGTAGAGCTCCAATCTCTACGCGAGACCCCCTGCCAGGCGGTGTGTGTCTGTTCAGAGCGGAGGAGAGAAAGTTTCAGCTCTGAGATCTCAAGTAGAGGCTTTGTTTTTATCTTCACTGTGCCCATCAATATAAAGAAACAATAAGAGCATCGTACAAAATGACAGGGAGATTTCTACCCTCGGCGATGGTTTTTGGCTCAGCTTCAGCATCAGAAAGGAATTAAGAGGGCGCATTTAAACTTTAATAGCCACATATAAACATATTGAACTGACTGTCAGTGAAGTGAAGCTTTTAACCCTTACATACTGTTCATATTCTGATTCATAATTAGTCTCTACACCAATTCACATTCATCAATTCCCCATCAGTCATTAATACATGTTTGATTCATGTTATGTAAAAGACATTTAAAATCACTATTTAATAGTCCAGGAGAATATTTGATAGAATATGAAGAATACAACATGTTCGAATGCTGATTTTGGTTCAATTTGTACATTTATATACATAAAACCTTGATGTTTTTACAGCTCTCAAATGTAAAAATGGGTAATATTTGACCCTGAACAGTATGTAAGGGTTAATATGAGGGCTGTGATGAAGCACAGAGAAATAACTGTTCACACTGTTTGTGTCCATTTCCCCTTGATTGAATGACAATCACTGATTTCTTCTTGGCCCAAAGGTGAAAGCTATGCCAAGTGAAGGAATTTACCTCACTCTTTCTCAACGTCAGCAAAGGACACAGACATAAAAAACATGCTGCCACTAATTTTATACAAGAAGTTCAGTTCGTCACAAGGAATAATTGTGTTATGATGTGTCGGTCTGTGGCTCGGGAGAAGACGACCCCGATGATGTCATGAGGCTTTTTTCTTCATTTACAAGATTACAAGATATATATTTATTGTCATTTCTCTTAGGATTTTCATACTTTCTCACTAGCTCCAGTCAGCATATGTATGTGTTGGATGATTGGGTTTTATTTTTATTTCTCAAATTCCATGTTTTTTTCAATTTTTTCTGTTAAATGTTTCTTTTATGTAAAGCACATTGAGTTGCCACTGTGTATGAAATGCGCTATATAAATAAAACTGCCTTGCCTTGCCTTGCCTGTTGTCAGTCTGTTTGACATTGTCTTTAGGTGAGTTTGTGTGTGTGTGTGTGTGTGTGTGTGTGTGGGGAGGGGGAACAGTCTTACAGTTTGCATTCACAACAATAAAAAAGAAACAGATTCTTAAAACATAGAAATATATTTGATGAAAACCCTGAAGTCGTATTACTAATCTATTGAAAGTTGTGTTATTATTCAGTTTTTAACTTGTTTTATTGTTTTTATCTTCATACTCGACTCTATAGAAACTTGTATACTATATTTTTGAATATGTTATTAGTACTGTATGATGTACTTGCTTTATACCAGACATAAAATGTACTTTTATTTTAAAAATACAGTTTTGTTAAAAACAACAACAACAACATCAACAAACAAACAAACAAAAAAATCTATGGGGCTGTGTTATGGGAAGTTTAGGATAGTGTAATGGAGCTTGACTCATACCAGTGACCAAAATGGAAGAGAAAAAAAAGCAGTCCTCCTTAACATCCTGGACGCCGTGCATAAATATGCAGATGATGTCGTGTCCTGACCTTGATTCACCGATGATAAAAATAAGAACATTTAAATAAAAATACATAATCACATTGGAATTGCAGGGAAATCTAATTCCTTAACATAAAAAAATGGAGTCCACATTGCCCAGAATTTATTTATAGACCCCTTAAATGCATGTTTAATTTTTTCCAACTTGATGCAATTTAAGATAGATAGAAATAGAAGATATCCATCAGAGCAAGAGTAGCTGTCTCGCCAACAGTGACAAAAGCAATTACATCCTGTCTAATTTAAGTCAGTTGCATTGTGGGCGGGGAAACCCCAAATAATTCGGTAATGGGTTCTGGTTCAATCTTTGTACCACTTCTTTCTGAGAGTGTGTTAAAAATGTCTCTGTAGACACCGGCTACAGATGGGCAACACCTTGTTTTTAGTCCAATGAGCTCTATGAGAGAGTTTGCATTGGATGAGACTGAGCTGAGCGAAAATAGAAGGAGGTATCTAAATAAGGAGTCTTTTCCATTGGCAACCTCAGTTTGCTTTGTATCACACTTTTTGATGCACAGTAAATCTAATATCACTTTGAACTCTGCGTGACTCAGTGTCTTTCTGATTCCTGAAGTTCTTTTTGTTTTCAATTGAAAATGCATGTTGAGAAGAACCCTCAGTTTCTACTGGCCGAGCTGACAGACCGGGTTGATAAAACACTATCAGCCATAGATTGAAGTAAAACAGGGTTTGAGGCTACAGGAGAAGAAAGAGAGGTTGTCTGTTGTCAGCTGGAATACCCCTTAGATGTTATCTAGTGTTGGCAGGATGCACAATGTTAGGAGATTGCTCTTTGTTGGGTACAGGGTTAAAAAAAGTACTCCTATTGTCATAAATAAGAGATAAAAAAAATCATAGCTACAGTTTTTTGGGGTTCAGTTCATGAATATGATTCTGTTTGTGTGTATTTTCCACATGGAGAAGCAACATTTTGACAACCTCAGGGATTTATATTCTGTAGTATAACATACAGATATGTGGAGCTGATGGTATATGGTATATGCCACTGAATAAATATGTTTGAATGTATTATTATGTACCTGTTGATCACATGCACATTTAACTTATTATCATCTAAGTTATCAACCAACATAACACTGCAGAAAACATAATAAACAATTAGACTCCAAAGAGAAATTAACTGCAGAAATTTAGCAAACTGTATTACAATGGTGAAACTTTTTGTTACCAATAACCATATTTAATCATGGTTAAAGAGACCTAATGCTGACTCTTGCATGTCTTAACACAAATGTTGGGTTTTCCTGTATAGTAGATGTATCCTGACTAATCACCTTTAACTCTTTCATATTGTTCACAGTGGTTAGAAATAGAGCACAGAGTGAGACCTAAACTAATTACCCCGGCAGCTCAAATATGTACCATCTCACTTTTGAAGTTACCATACCTTTTCAGTTGCTATAAAGTTCATTTCATGCCACATAAAGTAATTTAACAGCTTCTTGTCACTTTTTACAGCGTGTTTTACGATCTTCTACCACCTTGTTTAACATGACTGAATGAACAAACACATTTAGTCCAGGAATTTTATACAAGAAGTTCAGTTCGTCACAAGGAATAATTCTGTTATAATGTGTCGGTCTGTGGCTCGGGAGAAGACGACCCCGATGATGTCATGAGGCTTTTTTCTTCATTTACAAGATTACAAGATATATATTTATTGTCATTTCTCTTAGGATTTTCATACTTTCTCACTAGCTCCAGTCAGTGCAAGTAGAGTAAAGTGCTGTTGTCAGTCTGTTTGACATTGTCTTTAGGTGAGTGTGTGTGTGTGTGTGTGTGTGTGTGTGTGTGTGTGTGTGTGTGTGTGTGTGTGTGTGTGTGTGTGTGGGAAGGGGGAACAGTCTTACAGTTTGCATTCACAACAATAAAAAAGAAACAGATTCTTAAAACATAGAAATATATTTGATGAAAACCCTGAAGTCGTATTACTAATCTATTGAAAGTTGTGTTATTATTCAGTTTTTATTGTTTTTATCTTCATACTTGACTCTATAGAAACTTGTATACTATATTTTTGAATATGTTATTAGTACTGTATGATGTACTTGCTTTATACCAGACATAAAATGTACTTTTATTTTAAAAATACAGTTTTGTTAAAAACAACAACAACTGCAGAAGCGATCCGCAGTCCTCTGAAGCGATGCCAACGCGGAAGTAACTTAAAACTGCATTCTACCAAAAGGCCACCAGGGGGCGACCGTTTTGGTGTCAAAAGGACTTCCGTCTCTATACAAGTCAATGGAGAATTCACCAACTTCTCACTTGATTTCTAACCTCAGTAAACGTTTTCAAAATGTGTTTATGGTCTCAATCGCTAGTTTAAAGCCTTCTTCAATGCAGTATGATGTTCATTTGTGAAATGTTGGCCTCCCTGATTTTACATGTGACGATAAAGCAGGGTATGCATTGGGGCGTGGCTACATCGTGATTGACAGGTTGATTGGTTCACAGGTTCAGGAGGGCGCCTCATGCTCCTCCTGATGCCCATATAAGTAGAATCCGTGTTTTTATTTTTCCCAGCATGCACCGGAAATTTTCAAGATGGCGCTGCTCAGGTCCGATACTATTGGCCTCCGAGCAGCAGTCCACAAACCAATGGATGACGTCACAGATGTTACGTCCATTTTATATACAGTCTATGCTCATAACTCAAACTCTAACTTCATAATTACACAATGACCAATCTGAGTCCAGCAGTATCAGATGGCTCAGTCTGCTTACATGTATACAAAGAGTACTGAACCAGTGGGATGCTTTACAGGTAGGATTGTAATAGTAAACTCGCCTCAGCAGATATCTCCACAGTTTATAATGGTATGTTTCCATTGCAGTTTTTCTCAGAAGGTGATCTCCTCACACTCTGCTACCCATCCTCTCACTCTACCTATCTCTCCCATCTATTTTCACAGTCACCCTCTCCTACCAGTTGTCTCACTTACCAGGATCACAATTGAAGCACAATGTGCAAGTGACGTGTACATATCCCCAATACATAAATACACCTCTAAGTGGGAAAAGAGAGACAACCCACTTTTATTTTTCTGCCTACGTCACTGACAGAGACCAGCAGGAAACACATTATAGATAAGTGGACCCCTATAAAACTTAATTGACACCACTAAAAAGAGGAAAAGCTACATTTGGGAGGCCCCAATTTATTTTATGAAACAAACTCCAAACAGGATGACAAAATTTTAAACAGCTGACATGCTCCAATTTCCATCAATTTTTAAGCCAAAGTTCACAAGTATAGTCTTGTTCAGCGCTCAGTAGTTTGTGCAACTCAAACATTTGAATGACAGCATATGAGTCAATGGGGAGCCATACAGTTTTGAAAAGCTGATACCCGTAAAAGACTTATGGAACAGATTGTTTGGTAGGTGGCTGTGCAGATGTGTCTTTGCTGCTGCACTCATGTAGCTCCTAACATTTATTCCCATAGCATGACCGGCTGACAGTCCAAAGAGAGGACAGTTGAAGACACAAGGGACGTTCACCTCTTAGCCTTCACTGGTGCTCTGTCTCAGAGGAAATTCACGCTATATTTAGACTTCTCATTGGATTTTCCTCTTAGCTTTTTATTGGTCTATGATGCAGTGATTCAATAAATCCCTTTCATTCAGTTCCTTGCATGAGGTCACTGTCCTCCACTGACTTAATTATGGTTTCCATCCAAGGATGGTGGAACTCAAAAACTAGATGATACACAGCGTCTGTAAAGGTACACATAAATTAATCCATTTTCTTTTAATTTTAACGCCTGAGAAAAAATATTTTATTTGGTAGATATCTCCACCACAACTCAAGCTTTTATTTTGCAATGTTTTAACGTGTGCAGGCCACCCATGTGATTCTTATCATTGCAATGTATGTTATTTAAGGTGACTAAAACAGGTACAGCAGCTCATTTTAAAGCTATATTAAACAGCCAGTTTTATGAATGGAGTATGGCACTAATGAAAATGACATGTTTGATCTACAAGATTAGTGATATACTGATATTGAAAAAAATAAAAAATCTTGATTCATTCTTTCACACCCATGAAATTACATCACTTTGTTTCCCTTTTTTTTTTTTTTTACTGTCACATCTGTTTATTTGATTGAGTGTGTCGGTGTGTTCAGTCAGTGTCACAGTTGGAGACTACATAAGGCTTATTTGGCTGTTCTCTGATAAATTCACTGACATTAAGAAAAAAAAACTAATCAAAAGCATGCAGTCAATATTTGATTATTACACAGAGTACATAGAGGCTTTTCCTGTCAATCTTAGCTCCAGTAACTACTATGATTCAAATCAAAAATTAAAAAATTTAAGTTAGCAAATCTGACTTAAACCTCCTGCATAATAACACTGAATTGTGTATTTCTACACCCAGTAGTTCCTTCAAACAGAAGAGCTTTGGCTCATTTCAACACATTTGAGGATGTGATAAACACATATATACACATTGCTTTGCAATTTAGAGGAATCAAGGATTTCATGGACCGCAATTGATTTGTTTTATTTCCGCCACTCTCCTATAAATTACAGCAGCAACATATTTCTAAAGTCTTTAGGATCACCCTCATCTGGAGGCTAAAACTATGCATAGTGGGAGTTATGTTTGATAGGATAAAATGGGAAAATACTTGCCATTGCAAGTGTCATAGATGTTTCTGTGATAGCTTTTTAAGGGACTTTAAAGCCCTTTAAAGCCTTTTTTACAGCACACCGTTAAACCTGTGAAATGTGTTTACTATCAGGGGATTGATTGACAGGAGGAAAGACCACATCAAACTTCAGTAGGCAGACATTCAGCAATGATCTAACAATTGTTCAAATCTGTTAAAAGACCACAAACATTACCATTAGATAGAATTTACATCCATAGGAGAGTGCAGTGAAGTTTAAAAGAAACACCTTGATCTCGACTCAAAAAGTCTATTTGTCAGTGAATAGACTTTTCAGTCCTGCTGATTTTGTCTCCCACCCGTAAACTGATTTATTTCAGTTGGGAATTGCTTGAAATCCATTTAAAGGAAAATTGAGAAATTTCTTTCTACATGCTAGAAAATAACTGCTGAAAACGTGAGAAAAGACTGAACTGTGTAGCACTGAATTGTGGAGTTAGACCGTTAAACTGTCATCAATTCTGTGTTCAGGATTTTTGGGTGGGCCTGAAATGACAACATTAATATTAGGTTAACAACATAGAGGGGTTAGCACCTCCCCATATATAAACACTACAGAGATGTAGTCATAGGTACTGTTTTTACACCAGCTAGTTTTACATCTTCCATCGGAGATAACTGGGATTCACTTTGGGTAATCCACTGTTATTGGTGAATGGAGCCATTTCCAGTCAACGTCAGTGCTCAAAGAGTCATTTTAAACATAAATGAAGCATCTATTGATGGGTGGAGCTGCCACTGGCTTCGGCATCAGCACCAACCGTTTGGTTGGAACAATGGGTAGAATCAATGGATGTGGCGCTGGAAACAGTTGACGCTAGCCACCACATGCCGTCACGTGGCTTCCCTGGCCATGACCGGCACCAACACCAAAAAAGCACGATGCCAGAGGCTTTCCTTCCAAAGGTGACGGCTACAATGACGGCACCAAGGACTTTTAAGCAGAGAAGTAAGTACCGATAAGCATGCCAAACTCCACTGGAAAAAAACAACAATTTAACACTATGATGATTGGAGATGGTTTGCTTGTTAATTGCTGAATTAAACAGTGGCTCCTGAACTTTATTTTTTTATAATATCATCCATGTTGCTGCCTTTAACCTACATACAAGGCCAATTTTTTTTTTAAAAATCTTTTTTTTTCTCTTTTATTTTTACATTAGTTTGATATGAGCATTGTTAAAAAGGAGTTGTTCAGTTGGGCCATGCTTTGAGGGCCTTCAGTGGACATGCCCACTGTGTTACGGCACAGAGAATACTGCTTATTTTTCTACCATTCTGAAAGCTTTCATATACTTGGTGACTTTTTTAATCATTCATATTTGGCTGGTGGCTAATTACGCATTTTTATGTGGTGTGACAAGCTCAGAACACATATTTATTATTGTTTAACATGGACTTTAATACTCATTGACATATTTAAGACTTTTAAAATGCAGTATTTTAATGAAAAAACACGTGCAACGCAAAATGAAATATGTGCAGGTTGGTCTTACATTTATTTATCATCTGTCTGTAGGTTCAGGATAGAAGCATTGAGATGTTAAAGTAAGAGCACTGTTAATCTCTCACATGTATCAAACACCTGATTGAATTAATATGTAGATAAGATATGAAGCCAAATGGACTTA
Organism: Scomber scombrus; assembly: GCF_963691925.1. Taxonomy (NCBI): domain Eukaryota; kingdom Metazoa; phylum Chordata; class Actinopteri; order Scombriformes; family Scombridae; genus Scomber; species Scomber scombrus. Next base: position 30,462,248 of record NC_084975.1, on the reverse strand, counting down.
TTTGGTTTATTACTTTATTGCTTTATTACTGAGCCTCTCACAACTTGGAGCACGTGCTGGTTGCTTCATGGACACCTGGATGTTTTGTTGAAGGAAACCTGTAGAGTAAAGTGCTGAGCAACAGGATCAGACAGTGGTCACCTGCTGGGTGATTTCTTCTTAATCTGGGTGCACTGTGAGAAGCCAAACAAGGATGCCATTGAGACAGCTGTAAATATTAAGGGCTCATTCCCCCCATTTTATAGTTAATGTGTCAGCAAACCACATAAATGTAATCCTGAGGCCAAAGAACTCAACACTCTCTGGTTCTTGGCCGCAATTTGAGATTTTATAATAGTCACTGGTGGCAAGGCTTGATGCACTGCTCTGAGTCCTGCCACACACACAAGTATCAGATGGCTTGTTTGTTGTGATGCTGCATTCCTGCTGGATCTGCTTCAGGATGCCCAAGAGACAGGATAATGAGTCTACTTTGAGCCCACAAAACACATAGAGACTGGATGGGCACACTCTCATGACCCCTCACATGTACGTTCTTCAGTGAGATCCAGCCTCAGGACATATTTCTCCTGCTCCATCTGAGGATCAACATTGAGGGAGCCTCCTAGCAATCACCCTGGCTAGAGGTTTCCGGGGAGGCTGAGCAGTGTGAAGCCCAGATAATGGGTGCAACACTTCATTCAGTATGCCAGTCACATGTGCTTTATATAAGACTTTAAAGGCATTATGACAAGATAGAAAAATAAACACAGGCTAATATAAGAAGACAGAGAAAAAGACTGATTTTGAATAAAGTAAAGAGGTAATGGTGATGGAAAATGGTAACACCCTCTACTTTAAGTCCCCATATTTAGCATTTATAAGCGGTATATAAACATTTAATAAGTGGCTTACAATATGGTTATAAGTAGATATAAGGACAATTTTAAGTGTTTATTCATGCACATTTTGTCAATAGGTATACATTTATATATTTTAAATTATTACATCAGTTTTGTTTGTTTTTTTGTTTTTTTAACCATATTGTGATTCATTTTCTGTTTATACACCAGCCTCCAACTATGGGTGTCCACATGGGGAGTTAACCCACCCTACAGAGGAAGCTCATTTCGGCCGCTTGTACCCGCTATCTCGTTCTTTCGGTCACTACCCAAAGCTCATGACCATAGGTGAGGGTAGGAACGAAGATCGACTGGTAAATCGAGAGCTCAGCTCCCTCTTCACCACGACGGATCTGTGCAGAAAGCAGTCTAACCTTTGTTTCTTCCTAAATCACATGGGAAGTTGTACCAAATAGCTTTTTGACATATTGCAATAGCTGTAGGAAAATTGATTAAACACAAATGTAATTGTCTACAACTTTTGATACAGGGCCCTTCTGCAAAATGAAGTAGGAAAAAGGTTATTTAATGTTGCTGGACGCCTTAAACAGGACGACAGTAATCCTCACAGATAGTGCAGCCCTACCTTTCTCATGCTCTGCTTCAGAAGCTGCCTTATGATGACTCATTTATTATATGTATCAGTGGGAGTAATGAAGAGCTCTGAGAACTATAGGCCTGTATTTTCTAATATTATGAATGAAATGTGCGCTATTTGGAAGAAAGTCGAGGTGTGACTGACTTTAGCCCACTAATTCTATTAGAGTATTGCTCTATTAAGTGGATCCCCCGTTCCCCCCTGCCCGTTCCAGTAGGGAGACCCAGAGGTGAACTGTCCCCCCCCTCCCCTTCTCTCACAGCTTCTGTGCGCGCGCACCATCTTAGCAAGTAGGATTTTTTGTTTTGAAGAGCTCGTGCCGCCCCCCCATGAGTCATGACAAAATGCCGCCCTGGACGCTTGCCCAATTCACTCATATCAGGGGCCGCTACTGTGGAGGAGCCAGGTTCCTCACCTGTTAGCAATATCTCTGCTTTATGATTAAGATAGTGACGTATAGGGAGAGGTAACATAATCTTTCCATCTTCTCATTCATTTCCATCTTATTGATAATTGCATTTTATAGGCTACTTTACATTGCGTATATGTTGTACTTATATTGGTTAGATTCTGCACTGTTTATCGATGCTATTTTTTATATTTCTGTCTTATTTGTTCTTTGTAAAAATGTGTGAAGTAAACGTGTAAAATCATAAATACAAATACACCATTTGAGGTTGACGCAATTGCAATTTGGCTGTGCTTGTATCATGACAATATAGTTATAGAAAGTTCTTGTATAAAGTCTGAACCCTCCACACACAATAGTTCAATAAACAATCCAACCAGAGTTACTCTTTGGTAACTGTCTGTGTACAACAAACACAACACAAGACAGTGAATGCATGTCAAGTGTCTTCTAAGTATCTTTTGTTGGGATTTGTATTGTTATCTTCAGTTGGCCCTTATGTAACCATGAACAATGCAACGGGAGAGCTGGAAACAATAATACATCCAGTACAACCACAGAGTCCTCTACTGTTGGCCACTAAGCATTTCTACCAGAGCTGAATCATCACTGTTGGCAAAGGGGACAACATTTCTCTAGTTTTACTCACATTTTGCATTTCATGTCTGGATTGTCCTTTTTTTAGAAAAAGGGTTCATGCAACACAAGTAGGTATAGTTATTTAAAAAAAATTGAACCCCTGTATCGATAAAACCAGAGCAGAAAGTATTGTTTTTATTTCATCTCTGTCTCCAACATCACCTACCTGTGTTCATGTTCAGCTTATCTCCGGAACAAACTGCTTAATGTCTGCCTGTCTTCACCAGACCTGATGTGTCTGTCTTATCTAACCAGCACTGAGCTTTGGATAAGAGCGTCTGCCATATGATGTAAATGTAAAGATTCACACCACTCATCCTCATCTTAAGGCCGTCAACATTAATCCAGAATGTAACCATTGTGTTTCATTGGCATAAAACTTAATAACTTTAATTTGAAATGTGATGTTTTCTACACTTCAATTCATAGCTAGATTGTGCCTTTGTGTTTTGTACTCTTTCCCCTTCAAGCTTTCTTAAAGTAGACACACTCAATGAGGATCCATCGTCATTAGATTTTAAAGCTAAAATCTAAAGCAGTACCACTTTATAATCACATGTCCTTTATAAAGGGTGTATAGGCAGGGGTGGAGCTAGGGGGTGGCTTTTAGGGCTGCAGCACCAAATGTTTCCTCAAAAGCCCCAAATCTTTTTTTTTAAAATGTCGCTTCAATTTGTCAACAATTGTGATTAAGAGTTGATTTAATGCTTTAATTGTTTTTTAAAATGTTCATTCTTTTTGGAAAATAGTTAATAAAGACCGAAATAAATCACTGCTACTACTACTAATGTTTCATTAGTCATAAAATGCAGTAAAATGTAATTCTATGCATGTGAACCATCCTAGATCCTCCCCTGTTTATAGACTGTAACAAAAACTTTATTAATGGTTGATAAAGCATTTACTAGTGCTTTATTATATATATACAGTAGATCAGGTATAAGGTTGACAGTTTACAGTTTACTTGTTGTACTCAGCAGTCATATTCTTATTTTTAGTCTTTATTTGGATCCCTGTTAGCTTCTACAAAGTGGTCACTAGTCTTCCAGAGGTTCCACACAATTAAAACAACAACAACAACCAAACAAAGAGCAATCTGAAACCACATTGATCGACAAAAAGCAAAACAAGGCGAATCAGAAAATAAAATCAGGCAATAAAAACAAACTAAACTGTCAAAATAAGGATTTTTTTTAACCTGGCAACCCAAATGTTTTTCAACTGTTGACTTAAAGCTTATCTGTAAATGAATAAGTACATAAGTAATAATTACAGCTTACAGCTTTCTCTATATGATGTCAGTTATCTTTGTAATATCTTTTATCTATTAACATATTTTGAATCTTGTTTGCAGTTCATGACTTAATGTTCTTTCCTTCTTCCTAAACATTTAATGATTTTAGCTGTACAGTCTGGCTAGAACCATTATCATGACTAAATGGAAATTACAGTAAAAAACCCTGCCGGGCTGAGCTGGCTGCGCCCGTGCTGCTGCTCTCCCCCTGCGGGCTTTCCCATCTGAGCTCAGCAGCCAGTCTGGAGCGACACATGCGGTTGTGGTGGAGGTTTGGCTCCCAGTGTAGGGTTAGTTTAATGCATCCCTGCATCATGCAAGCTGAGAATCAACCAGTTTAAACTTCACAGTGATAGATAGATAGATAGATAGATAGATAGATAGATAGATAGATAGATGGATGGATGGATGGATGGATGGATGGATAGATGGATAGACAGATAGATAGATAGATAGATAGATAGATAGATAGATAGATAGATAGATAGATAGATAGATAGACTATAAGTGACGGATAGGGGTCAGACAGGCCATAATCCGGGATGGCCCTTAAAAAAACAGGGTGATGAGTTTCCAGTGTAAGGTACAGCGGGGACATGAAGTGGACAAACGTAGCCAGACACTCTACAATAAACAAACAACATATCTAAGATGCCATTCAATCTGCCACTGAATCTTCTCTGAACATGTGGGAATGTCATTTAATGTCTGCAAAGCAGCGCTGGAGCTGCGTTAGAAGGCAAATTGGATTTGATTAGAGAAGGATTAGATTTTCAGATTGAATCTGAGCATGAATGAAGTGTTTTACAGCAGGAGCTGACAGTTTAGAGACAAGTCACCTCGGCATAATATTACGCATAAATGTGGTTTAGTTTTGAAATTCTAGAGTAATTCGATTTATCCTGAAATCCTAAAATGTAGGCTACCACACAGATGAGACTGGAGTATGAACCTTTATAAAATAGTTTAATCTTTAAAAAAAAAAAAAAAAAACTAATTTGGAAGCCATATGGTGCTTATCTGTTCGATCAGTAAACTGTAAGAAATTTAGAGATTGGGTCACAGACGTTATCACGTTCACCTTCGTCGGCGTCTAGTCTATCGCATTACCATCCAGATGAGTTGTTAAAATTCCCTGTGGGAGTCCAGGTCATAAAGACGACTAATGAGGGCGACCTGTATGGAGGGGCCAGCTGTGAAATTGTTGTGAATGGAGGCGCACTGACGCAGCAGCAGCATCAGCAGCTGTGAAGGTAAATGAAATCGTGCTCCACAGACCAGAGGACAACCAACAGGAGTCAAAGTGTCATCTGTTATCTGCTAGTGGAGGGCGAGCCAGCACTACTGTCAAGCCAGACTGGATACAGTACCAGAGAATCCGGTTGTAACTTCACGTTCAAAATAAAACCCTCATTGACGGCCGTCTCCTGCGCTCTTCTGGTGATGCAACGTGCCAATAAATTAAATGGCAGATGTGTGAGGGACTGTGTGTTGAGTGAAACCACATGTCGTTTCCCACAGGTTGTGAAGCCCAACACATCTGTAGAGTGTATGGAAACTGTGGGGAACATGATAAGAAGCTAAAAGGCGCATTGCCGGTCCTCACTGCCAAAGTTTTCCAGCTTTATTCCTGCAGTGTTTGCATAATAAATCAGGGTTGTGGTTGACGTAGGCTGGTTAAGGCTTGGATAATAAATCCACTACAGGTTAAGGTCAAGGTCAGTGTCAGAAACATAACCACAGGTTAGCCCAGATTTAATTTCCAATTAAATCTTAATTCTGTTAAATGTCCTTTATAGAGACATTTAAAACACTCACTGGTGATGAAGCCTTTTCCTTTTGGTTGCTTTCTTTGCTTGTTTACATTTACCTTTATAGACATTTACAGGGGTGATGGGCATAATTTAAATAAAACTGCGTGTCTGTGAGAGAGAGAGAGAGAGAGAGAGAGAGAGAGAGAGAGAGAGAGAGAGAGAGAGAGAGAGAGAGAGAGAGAAAGAGAGAGAGGACGGGGGGGGGGGGGGGGGCTGGGGGGATGGATTGCAAAGCATGGACATTGGATCCGAGCTGCACTTATTTTGAAAGCAGGCTGTATTTGTGCGTGTGATTGCGGCTTGACGTGGAAGGAGGGCAGGCAAGCCTGTTGCGCACTTGGCGGCACACACAGACAGAGCGCACCACAGCTACGTGGATGGACGGAGCCAGCGATGGACTTCCCTCAATGACTTTTATAGACGATTTCATGTTTGGATTCATATCGTCTCGGTCTTTGTTCTGATTTAACAAGGACGCATTACATTGTGTGTCCCCCCCCCTCCCTACGCACACACCTGAGAGGATACAGCCTTTTACGCATCCCTGGAGCCGGGGCAAGAAGGACCCTGAAGGTGCGTGCCCATGAGTGTGTGAGTAAATGCGCTCTTGGATTTTGATTTTTAATTCATCATAATTTCCTCTTGGACACACATGCGTGCTTCTGTGTGTGTGCGCCCGCCTGTGCATGCATGCGTGCGTGCATGCGTGCGCGCAGCTGGTAGCCTCTTCAAGTTATCCAGCAATACTTTCACTTTCGTCAGGTGCGTAGCCCATCTATTGCTCAAGCGGCCCACTGGGGAGCTGTGCGAGGTGAACACCCTCCGTAGCTCAGCCTTGCATCGAGTTATGCAACCGGTCGCGACATCATAAACTTTACAGCAGCTGTGATAGATTATGAACGAAAAGGTGAGAACAGGCAGCCTGTGCCCATGTAAACATCCGCATCAGGGAACATTTCACACCAGAGCAAACGCAAGGGGCAGGGTTTTGACTTCAGGGTTGACAATATTAAAGGTTACACGATTAAGAAGTTGTCAGGCTACTGGTTTAACTTCCTGTGACAAAGCAGGGAATCATAAGCCAAATCAAAACCACTGGGAGCAATGGAAGAACACAAGGGAGCAGCAGTGCACAACATGCTTGTAACTGAGTTCAATTAAAACTAATATATCAGTGAATGTGCATTTTGAAAAATAAGTCAAAGAAAGTTCACGCTTTTCTCAGAGTTATTTGTGTTTTAATAAACATTTAATCTATTAGATGTAATCGCAGCATGAATTTGATCATCCTGCAACAGTCTCTCTGTTACTGCATAGAGCTACTCCCGTTTGACCAGCTGTTGGGTGTATAAGATTTCAGCCAGCTACTTGCCAGGGGTGGGGGGAAATCAACTTTTGAAACTGACAGATAAATGTTGAAATTCACCAGCCACTCAGTAGTAATTGGATTTGTGAGCTAAAGGGGGGGGGGGGGGGGGGGGGGGGGGGCAGGACAGGAATCACAGAACAGATCAAATGCAGGATTATGAAAATCCAAACATAGAACAGAGGAGGGTAATAGAAAAGAGGAGGGAAGCTGCTGTGAGTCAGCCCCAAGCAATGTGTGTGTGTGTGTGTGTGCATGTGTGTGCATGTGTGTGTGTGTGTGTGAGAGAGAGAGAGAGAGAGAGAGAGAGAGAGAGAGAGAGAGAGAGAGAGAGAGAGATAGAGTGTGTGTGTGTCCCTATACTTCTATCTTTGTGGGGATCACTCTGAGGTTTGGTCGTTGGGTGATGACTCCCTTCTTGTGAGAAGACATTGTGACCAACTCTCACGTCTTCATGGGCTTTTTGAGGGTTAGGACTATTTGGGTTTAGGGTAATTAGGATGAGGTTTAGACATTCATTGCTGATGGGTCAAGGTTAAAGTAAATGGATGTGTAAGGAATGTAGATTGTTGTTACACGTACACAAATTACACCAATAAACAAGTAAATGGAAACATTAAGGAGAGGTCATTAATCAGATTAGTGCAATATATTCTGGTACATATATTCATACAGTGTGGGCCTGATGAAATAACAGATTAGTATTTTCTGAGTGTTCCCTGAAGGCAGCATAGAGATGCAGCTTTTATGTATCTCATAATGCTGCTTATATGAGTTTGGTCAGGTGAGCATCACCCATGTCCCATTAACACAGTTTTATAGTGCTCAACCATAAAAAAAAAAATAATGGATGTAGCCACTGTGATATCACCCATTGGTTTATAGACTCCTGTTTTGAAGTGTCACGTTTGCATTTTGTGCTGTTGCCATTTTGGGTTTTTTGAGCTAGAAGTGACCATATTGGATGAGAGGGTGGGGCTGACCCTAATGCAAGCTGCTAGCCTGGTTAGCACAGTCCGTGGTTAACTGTGATAATGCTAATGTTCATTTTTGTGATCATCTGAATACTGATTGTGTGACTTTTTTTTAGGCGACTAAAATGTAACAATTAACATACATGAATTGAAAACACACTGTAGCAGTTATTTGACAGCACAGGAGGAGCACCCACCATCACCATAGCTCATTTTCTTTTTTTCCCCACCATACCAGCCCTTTAACTACATTCTTCTTCAGTATCATGAGGGGATCACACTCAGTTTTGCCGCTTCTCTACATGCAACATGCTATAATTATAATTACCACCTACACACTTTTCCGTCCACTTTTGCCAAGCTGTGAGACCAACAGCTGTGGTCAGTCGTTTATTAATGTCCTCAGCTGGTTGCCTGCCACAATGACTTCACTACTGGTGGCATCTATTCAACCATCCAGGAAGTCATCGATCAGTCATCGGGCTGCTCGCTTGAGGCCCGACGTGCAGCTGTGGAGCGCTGGAATAATGTAGGCAAAGATGGCGAGTAAGATTAGGTGGAGGGTGTATTTCAATAAGTACGTTACTGACATGAGTTGAGGCGTTATGCAAAGGTTCAGTCCCCAAAATAGACATATGGAAGTGTGTAGAAATAACATATTGTATCGAGAGAGTACAACAAATTGGTGTCTTTCAGCAGCGATTATACAGTTCTGTTTCCTGTGTGTTTTCACCCAAAACATCAGAGGCATTCTGCAGTGCTGCTGGAGTTTATTCACCATTGAGGAGACGCAGGATGCAGGCAGGGGGCGTTCTCTGGAAAGTCTCTGAACGTAAAAAGGGGGAATGCCTCCACTTTTTCCCCTGCCAGTTTCAAATATTCTGCCCAGTGGGTTCGGACAAATATTGAAAACACCTTGAACTATAACACACCCCAGCACATCAGCACTACAGACCATGCATAGTCTGTGCAATGGATCATAGTGTTGAATCAACACCTCTCTGGTGGTGTGACATGTATAAAGTTTCCTTTCATGTCCATCAACCTCTCTGATCTTCTTCTTGCTGCTCTCTGTGAAAGTGCACCGAGCTCACAGGCCGCATCTAAGATTACAGTGTAGTAATGTCAGAAGGTGCGAGGGGTTTCTATGTGAGAAGACAAACATATTTTCTACATTAGGGGGCACGCCTGTTAACCATATGTGAAGATGGAGCCAAAGATAGTTGAAGATGTTGCGAGTTGAAGATGTGCCAGTGCAGCGAGACTCCTCTGAACTGCAAATAGACCTTATGGTAAAGTCTTCCCATTATCTGATTAGCTAATGGGAAGACTGGGCTTCATTGATGATGGCTGGAAACTGTCTTTGCTTACTTGTGCAAGTTTTTTGTCGGTGGATTTCCTGTAAATATCCCCACGTGAGCTTTGTGAAACGGTTACTCTTGTGGTATCAGACGTTATAGGTGAGGTACAGTTTTTCCTTCTGGTATGAGTAGGACACACGTGTGCATGCATTTTATACTTATGCTGCACAGGATGTTGAAATATGAGCATGTAATTTTCACCATAAATAAATCTACACTTGCTGTTTTCTAAATTCAGCTATTGTATGTCTGTGATTGAAGCTGGCCTCATAATGCCATGTTAGACATTGTGAGTGTAAGTTAAGGGTTAGAGAAACCAGATACTTTACCAGTGATGTTCAGCTGCTGGGTGCTAGTCCACACTCAAAGATGTGTACTGTAAAAAAAAAGCAAACAGCTGATGTCAATGAGTCAGGTTCATGTTTTAAATAATGAAATTCAGCAAACTGAACAATATACAATGCCCCCATCCCAGAGAGCCGTACAGCACACCAAATAGAGGAAAAAAATAGGAAAAAATAAATAAATAAGGAAATAACATTAAAAAAAATAAATAAAATAAAATGAAGTAAAATAAAATAAAATAAAATAAAATAAAATAAAATAAAATAAAATAAAATAAAATAAAATAAAATTGAATAAAATAAAATAAAATAAAACTTAAAAAGTATTAATAATGACAATACTTGAATGAGACTAACCAATAATAAAGAAAACAATAATTAATTAATTAATGAAAAAAAATTACATCAGATCAATCATCCAGCACATATTTTGAATGAAGTCATTTATAGAGCAAAAAGCCAAATGTTCTCAAGTTTCAGCTCTCCAATCTGAAGATGTGCTTCTTTTGTGTTAGATATTATTAGATTTCTTTGGATTTTGGACTGATGGTAAAAAAAAAAATAACAACAAACAAAATGAAGAGGCCACATTCCTCTATTTCTTACACCTTATGGACCAAACCGTTAATTGATAATAAAAGTAATCATTAGTTTTGCTGCTCTGATCTCACTAAATGTCAGGTTATCAATGTGCTCTGCTAAAAGCTCGGCTCATAAACCTGCCTGTGGCGCAGTTGTATTTTAGCGAGCCCTCATTGGCTGCCGGATGTTGTTAATCCCTTTGAACAATGGACAGTATCTGGGCAGAGCTGCATCACATTAACAGCACTTTCCAGTCTTTTTTTATTTTCCTTTTAAAATGAGTGAATATGAGTTATCGCTGTATTTTGTCAGAATCTGAGATATTGAATGTGACAAATGAGTTCATCATGAACTAAACCCAACAACCTGACTTTTCACCTAAAGAGAATTCCAACAGATTTCCCTCCAAAACAAAAACTAAAGAGCGAAGCGTTCCTCCCACCAAAATGAACACATCAGTGCAGGCGTCCAGGCCAGATGCTGCAATCTGAGCTGGAAGGAGATGGCACGAGTTGGATGTAACTACAAGTAGATTATCACGGTTATTGAAAACAGGAGCATTAGTTTGACATAATAAAGAGACAGGAAGGATCTTTTTTGTCTATCTTCTAGCCAGCCACATGTTATCGTTCCTTCCTGGATTAAACATCAAACTTGCAGATGCTGAGAGATTACTAATCCTCCACATGACATATTTTTATTTATTATTTAGTGATTGATTTTGGAGTTTGATTCTCATGTGATGGGTGCGGTGCGGGCTCTATGGGATAGAAAGCGAGTTCTCCCTTTGGTCCTAAATGAAATATCTCAACAGTCATTGGATGGATTGCCATGAAATTCGTTCCCCTCAGGATGAATTGTGAGAACTTGGGTGATCTTGGACTTTTTCATCTTGCGCCATCATTGGGATCAAATGAGATTTGCACAATAGTTTGGTTTATGCCAACAGTAAGAAGATTCAGCTGTAGTTGTTTTGAGCATCTTAACATTGCAAAAAAATGGTAAACATACCAATGAAACGTCAGAGTGTTAATACATAAGCTTTATCAGACACATTTCTTCAGGTATATACTGCAGTATTCAATGATGTCTACATTTTTCCATTCATTCAGTCTTAACAGCGAGGAGGAAATTGAATCGTTTCTGTTGATTTCATCTGAAGTTATGACAGTTATGCAGAGCCACGTCTTCACTTCATGTAATGCAGAGTGAAGAATGCAGTAAAATACTTTTGGAAAGCCTTCGGGGAAAAACAAAAAACTGAAAGACATTTTTCTAGAGTTTACAAGTATAACACAATGTGTGGATTCAATCTGGAATTTTTTTATGTTGTCTCTGTCTACCCATCTGCCAGTATATCTGTGTGTTTGATTGTTTGTCTGTTTTTCCTTTTCTGGCTCCCTAACTGTTTTTTGTTTTTTTTTGCCTCTTGTTTTCAGACTGTCAGCAGCAGGGAGCGACACAAGTACGAGAACCGTAAAAAAAACGAGGATCTGTCTCTGGCGGCATGCTTCAGTTGATGCTCAACAATGCGATGAGGAGCTGAAGCCTGACAACAAGTGTGTGTGACGCTCGACACACATGCAGAAGAGCTGCAGAACGCCAGTGTTGTAGCTTAGTCTGTGCGTGGCTGGACCTGTGTGTGTGTGTGTGTGTTTGTGTGCGTGTGCGTGTGTGTATAGACTTACTGTGCTCAGTTTAAAGTACTGTGGAGCAGAGGATTTAAGCCCAAGAGTATGGTCCAACTGTCCACTTCAGTCTGCCTGCTGGGAAGCCTTTTTGGTAAGAGACATCTGCGTGTGTTTTGTCTGTCTGTGTGTGTGTGTGTGTGTGTGTGTGCGTGCGTGTGTGTGTGTGTGTGTGCACTGGCCCTTGCAGAGATTGGCCCTTGTGCAAAGATGGTTTCTTGTTTGTATCACAGCACAGTGTAAAAATGTTTTATTGTATCTGTTGTGTGTGTGTGTGTGTGTGTGTGCGTGAACATGATTTGTAGACATGTGTCTGGAAGATGATGAAAAGGTTTCATCATCCTGTGAAACTGAAAGAGTGAAAAGAGGTGATGTACATACACGACCTCTCAGTTTTTGTTCTGTTTCTCTGCTAACACGTCTCTTTCCTTTCCTTTGCTCTCTCTCTCTCTCTCTCTCTCTCTCTCTCTCTCTCTCTCTCTCTCTCTCTCTCTCTCTCTCTCTCTCTCTCTCTCTCTCTCTCACTCCGACTATTTGCTGTTTAGTGATGTTTTTTTTTTCTTCTTTATCACTCCTTCGCTTGTTGTTTTGGTGTCTAATCATGCATCAAAGTGGAAGATAAGCTCAGTAGGGGAGTGGGTCATTGGTAATCCAGTGTTGAATCGCAGTGTTGGTGTCCAGTGTGCCTAAGTGGAGAGATAACAAGGGAGAGAGAGAGAGAGAGAGAGAGAGAGAGAGAGAGAGAGAGAGAGAGAGAGATAACAGAGGAACTCAGCCAGATTCCTTTAAACCATAGGGGGAATCCAAAGGCATTATGCACAGCAAAATACCGTTTAAATCATGCTTTTCGAAATGCCAGTTATCTCATCTCATCTGTGTTATTCACAACCACTAGTAGGAAGTCTGAGGCAGGATTTTTTATTAGCAGAGTGAATTCCTTGAGCCCCCCTGCAGGCAGGAGTAGGAGCAGTGTGTGTGTGTGTGTGTGTGTTTGATTCACAGCTTCTAATCTGAGGGTGTCACACTGTGTCAATGCATTGTGCACGCCATATCTGATGTGGTAACTTCATTTAGTTCTGCACAAACAGCAAGCAGGCTGTTGCAAAATAACCACAGTCTTTAAACTCATCATCTCGTTATTCCGACTCTGTGACTTTATTCGGCGCTGTATCTTTTCTTTATAACTTGTTATTTTACATAGGTTTTACAGTAGAGTGTAGGAGCTGATGACATCCTAACAAGGCACTTGACAAGCCGTTCACACATACCAAACACAGGCTGACCTCAGTTGATACAAGGTCCTCGGCCGGACCATGTAAATGACAGACGTTGCCTCAGGATGACAGGGTGTAGACGGCTTTACCGAGGAACTTTGTGCTTAGACATAAGTGGATTTGTTAATCATTTCAAAAGTAAGACTCCATTTATCAGTCACTAGGAGCAGTTATTGACGACTATACTCATTACGTTACTTTTCCGTTACTCAGAAAAGACAATGTGTATAAAAAAAAGGAAGTTTTAAATTTTCCTGTGTCTTTTTTACTCGTGTGTTACCGGAATCCTGTAAGTCAGCACGCCCCAAATCACACAACGGATATCACATTTCTCACCATACGTATCTCTACATCCACAGCTTATTTTCCCACAATTAACAATCACTGAGATTTCTGCCACAACAGTCATTTTTATGAAGGTAAATCGATATCTTAACATCTCCCCACGATGTCTGGTAATAGTTTTTGAAAAATAGTTATATAATAAAAAAAATTGGATGTTTTAAAGCTCTGTTAGGAAAACAAAAGCAATAAACTTCATCGACAGGAATGTTGCAGAACATACCGACTTAAGAGCAACAAACCAAACCGACGGCGTTATTTCTTCTCGTTCTGTGCTCTCGTTGTTTGATTTTTCAAACTTGGTGAGTGCAAAAAATGAAAAACAGAACCAAAGGGATGTATCGCATGAAGAAATCCAGACTAGTCTTTTTAAGGGTTCTTTTGAAATCGGGTCCAGGTGCACCATTACATAGAATGAATAGAATGCTTTTATCGTCGATGCGTGTTAACGTACAACGGAATTTGCTGTATCCCATTCACTCTACTCATCTGTCCATTCACTCACATGCACACAGTTATTGCACATTAGTGATTATGATTGCACTTGATTTACACTACACTTTCTACACTTACGACATGTAGAAAGAACGTCACTATGATTTCCATTCGCTCCCATCTATTTAACAACCAAAGACATATATATAAAACAATAAATTCATTATAATTCAAATGATCTGTATTTTCACATATTTTCACACATCTGTTCGACTGTGATTTTGTCATGATTTCAGTTTTTTGTGCGTGTTGCAGTTTTTGTCATCAGACCAGGACCCTTTTTTTTAGGCGTGGATCATTCTTGGACCAGTGTTTGTTGGGAACAATCCTGGTAACTCTGGATAATCGCTATCAGCAGTTTCCATTGGAACTACCTTCTGCTGAAGGGATCGGTCCGATATTAACTGCTGACAGTTGAATTTTTCAAGTGTAATGTATGTTTTTGATCAGAAAAATGAAACGCCATTCACCTCCGTGGTATATGTGGTGGAAGATATCTCAGCACACAAAGCCACGAGAGAGGAAAACATATTTTAATTATTTGTAGTTATTTTGGGTTCACTGACCCTTTAAAGGTGGAAAAATGAAAGGACATATTACACAATGGGAGTTCACACAGGTGTTTCTGGGTAAGTGCCAGGTTGCTGAGACTTTTGAGATTTCAAGCTTTGCTAAGCAGCCAAATTCAGCCCAGACATGTGTGTTTGCTGGATCCGGTCCACAATCCACATCCTGAAGAAGTCCCATTTAGTAGAAAACTTTAGAGAACAATAGTGGGAGGTTCGGAGGCAGACATCTCCCACACTGATACACAGTGGAGAGGGTTTTTGTTCCGTATGTTGTTTACCCGCTTACAGTGGTCAACATAGCAAATGTCACACTGGAACAAATAGGTGTGGCAGCCGGGTGTCAGTTTTGTGACTTTCTGAGAAGCATCTCTGGCTTGTATGGTCTTATAATAAGCGTTAATGTGCATTTATCTCTTCTGCAGTCAGGCCTGAGTCGCAAGTTAACACCCCCCCCACCCCACCCCCCAGAGTCTCCAGTTGTAGATTGTAGACTGGCTGGCTGTGTTTTTATGTTTTTGTTGTAATTAAACCCATGTATAAGCTTGCCTTAAGGCATTCAATTTCTCCTGTTTCCCCCAGGGGAGCAAACCATGCTGCAGTCTCACTCGCTAACATTTTTACAGACACCATGTGGTGCTGTCACGGTGCCTTCTCTTGCTCGTTAGATAATTTAAGCTACCTAGAAATAAAAGACACTTGGGTTTGTTGGTCTTAAACCACACAGTCCGCTCTCTATATTTTTCAACTATATAAATACAGAGTGAGGCTCCGTGTTTTGACGATTCTTGATTGTTCTCTGTCATGCTAAATATACTTTCTTCACCAGACACATTTATATTTGGACTCTGACTTTTGTGAAACCTGACAAAAGTTGGTCAGAGCTGCAGAGCTGGATATTGATCCATAATTAAAACTGCAGCAGTAGCAACTTTTTTTCCACTAAATATAGCTTAAAGAGCTTTCAATGCTGTTAAATGGATCTAAACAGCTACCATGCATAAAACCAAGGACTGGTGCATGAATAAAGAAGGGCTAAAAATAGATGATAAAAATGATGAACAAGCACATAATATGTGTGCGTGCATGTATAAAAGCATGTGAATGAACGATGCTGCAATCCTCAGGTGAAGAAAAGCAGACCTTTTGGAAGATGAAGTAACTACCTTTAAATTCATCTTTGACTATGAGCAGATCACAGCTACACAACTGTCATCACATATCCAAAGCAAAGCAGGGATTAGCTACACACGGATCATGTTTTTCACAAACATTCCCCACCGGAATACTGACCTTTCAAATTCTTTTGCAATCCAATGTGCTATCTTTTTATTTTATTTTTGATGTCCAACACCTGCAGCTGTTTGTACAACCCGAAGGGGCAATATTTAAAGCTTTTTCTTCTGTGCTGAAAGTCTGTGATTGATATGCAGTCATCCTAATCCTCTGCAGACACAGTGTAATTCAATCTTTTCACTGATGATTGATTTCAAATTTCAAGATAACAGTCAGTTTAGCACAAAAGCAGGTCAGACATCTGTTATATATTTACATCAGATGTTGCTTCGGTGATAGCAGAACATGGTCCTGTACAAAGAGAATATTTCCATATTCACTTTGCCAAAACTTGTTAAGCATAGGAAGCTGCAAGTTAGCAAAAAATAGAATAAGACATGTTCAGTGTGGCAGTTATTAACAGTAAAGTCCAAAATTCTGAGACAAATTTCCATTCTTGCATATTAAATGGAAACTTTCACACTTCTCATAACGGATCGATGACTGCGAGGACGGTCATTTTTTTAAATCTACATCCATGAACATGCTCTAGCTTTAACTTGTTTGTGAATCCTTCAAATATGAACTCCCAGGAGGAGCGTGGCCTCTTGTAGAGATGCCAAAGATAGATGCAGTTGCAACAGAGAGAAACTGAGAACTGCAAGCTCTTCATGTTACAGGCACATATGTCATCATGTGTGAAGTTTTAAGGACAGTGTAATTTGGCTGTTCATAGGGTTACATGGGAATGCTTTTTAGTGGTAATATACAGTACAGACTGTCAGGAGAGTCTACTCATGGATACAACATCTTTTTAATTTAGGTTAAGTCCCATCTGAACTTAATGGGAACATAACATTACATTGTTCCTTTTTTATTTTTTATTTTTTTGAATAAGATTAGTGTTTGGATTATATTCAGCAGATATTCATTTTTACATCACGTAAGCATTTTGGCCTTTAGAGTTTCATTATTGACATGAGTCGATGCAGCATGTAATGAGGTGTAGGCAAGATATTTTACATGCGATGTACACCATATGACATTAACAGCACAAGGCTAATTGAAGACATCATTGTGGCCTCTAAGAAACTGTGAATGCAACTTTTCACTATCTTTTAACTTTTCATAGACTACACGACTAATTGAGAAAAGAATCAGCAGATCAATCAATAGTTGCAGCCCTTCTAGAAAATAATTATTAATGACTTTTTTGGGTGTGTGTGTGTGTGGAGGGGGGTATTTTTGCCTTTTTTATTAGTTAATTTCAGAGAGGCCAACAGGAAACAAGGGGAAGAAGGAAGTGGGCACAACATGCATCTGGTCCCTAGCTGGATTCAAACTAGTGATGTTGTGGATATAAGGCATGCGCTATAACCACTCAGCTACCAGGGGGCTCCAAAAGTAAACTATTATAACTAAAACCAGCTGAAGCTGTGGCAGGTGGGTTCCATGCAAAATTAGCCTAAAATAAGTGAACCGAATAAGTGATCAAGCTTTTGGTATTAAAAAAAAATGTTATTCTGCTCATTTACTCTTGCAGACATGCACGTTAGGTGAACTAGAAACTGTAATCTTTGTTATGTGAATGTGTGTGTATGTGTGTGTGTGTGTGTGTGTGTGTGTTATCACTGTGATGTCATGTCCAGTGTTGCCTCGTTATAAATGCATGCTGTGATAGGATCCAGCTGTACAGCAGCCCTGAGCTGGATAAGTGAGAGAAGAAAACGGATGGAGTGATACATGTCAGACCAAGAGTTAACAACCAAGGTTGATGAGGTTGTTTAAGGTGACATTGTGTCATCCATTGATTAGGATTCTTTCGAGTTCAAGCCCTCGGCAAGAGAAAACTTGTAGAAGCATGAAGAGTTTTATGTAATTGCAGTCACCAGCATAATGTTGATGTGTAGATAGAATGTACTGTATGTTGATGTATCTAAAATACATCAAATCCTGGCAGGTATTAAACCAACTGCAACGAAGTGTGCATGTGATGTAACGGCTTGTCAGAGCTTATTCTTGTGCAGAACCTAACATTTCATTCATTGTGGCTTGGAAAAAATGTAGTCTATTTAATATCCAGGAGAAAAAGAGAGATTTTTTTCCCCAGTTAATCACAATATAAATGTAGTGTAATTTAAATTCCCACTACCTGATGTGTGATTTTGAGAAAAACAAGTTGAGTCATTGTCTTCTTCAGATAGTACTCTTCTTCTACCTGCACATTGGGCTTAATAAGGCATGTTGAAGTGTATTTATGCATATATCAGGCAATAAGTCTGTGTCTCAGCTCTCTGATTTTGGGGTCTCCCAAGCAGGTCAGTTGTCACAGGCAATCTTGTCTCACCTATAACAACCTAGTGCAAACACACTGAAGAGGTCGCGGAGGGCAGTTTTTCTCTTTGTCAGCATACTTTCATTGAATATGAAGCTAATCTCATGGAAGATATAATTGTAATGAAGTGCTGAAAGATGCCTGACTGCAACAATTCCAGTATGCGCAGTATGCTCTACATCACAAATGAGATGTTTACACTGCAGAACCACATATATGGGAACTGGTTTTTTGTGTGTTTTAAGGACTGCTTAGCAATTTTGGTAAGCCCTACATTGTTTCTCCTAAGGGACTGGTTTCTGTGGGTTTCACTACATTTGAATATTATACAACAGTTTTCCTTCTTTTAGCCTTCTCTCCTCCTTCTTACATTCACTTTGGTAGATATTAGCGTACTGTGTGTGTTTAGGTCTACGGACGAGGTATTGAATGGAAGATAGATTTTTTTTTTATGTGGGGGATGCAGAAACCAGACATAGATTCCGTTAAAAAGGAGATTGTCTTCTATGTGCATGTTAGAGCACTGTAGTTTCAACTCCTGACAAGATAGACTGGTCACTCAATTAGAGGTCAGGATTTTGGTGATGGTCTCTAATGGAGAAGTATACACTGATCCAACTCCACATCTGTATATGGTGGTGTTTCTTATTTATTTACTTTAAGTGTTTACTTTTTCAGTGTTTTGTATATACCAAGGTTTGCTCTTAGTTCAATTGTAGGCTCTCAGGATCTATGAGAAAGACTGGGTGTACTGGGTTACGTTCAGTGGACTCAAGCCTCCACTGCATGTATAGCTCAATACAACATGCTCTGTTTCTTAATGACTTTTGCTATTATGGAGAAGGAATTTTAAACTCACCTACATTCAAGACAGATAGAGAAGCAGATAATCTGAAGAAAGGAAACTGAGGTTGTGTTTGGCTTAGGAAGCAGCTCTTTGACTACTAACAGTGACTCATGTCATCTAGTCTTCAAATGTGGCCTCAGGCAGAGATGAGTCCTACTAAATGGCTTCAAAAGAAAGCTCCCAAATGATCTGTCAGTACTCCGTTGGGTAATGACAGGGGGTAATAACCCCAAAGGGTCAAACAGGGTCTGTGGAGTGCAAACTATGTCTACCAAATGGCTTTTAGGCACGTAATACAGGACTTGGCAGTCAACTTGTACTAATAAACAGTAGACCATTAGCTGTATATCAGCTGTCTGCCAGTTTTCTTTTGAAACGACTCTGACGACAGTATTGTTGAGGTCAGGTCCTCACAGGAGAACGTCACTTAGGCAGATACCAGACCGCTCTGCCTTTTAAGAGAGATAGGACAGACAATGCATGAAGTGTAATAAGTGAGTTTTCATGTTTGTCTTCCTCTGCAGAGCATGCTGCTGAAATGCAACCTGGTTAATGGGAATTCAATACTGTTAAGGAGTCATTTACACATTTGATGACACTTTCTGTATCTTGTTGAAAGTAATATAAACTAGTATTGTAGGAGTTTTTGGTCAACACTCAAATAGACAAATTGTTTTTTGCAGCAGATTTCAAACTGATGCAGTAGGACTTTAGAGAATGTTTAATTTTTTCTATTGATTTCAATGTGGGTTACACTGCTTTGGTGTCGACTGAAATGTCTCATCACCCATTAGATGAACAGCCATTAGATTTTATCAGGCGGGGGGTTCCGGTCCTCTGAAATGATGCCAACACGGAAGTAACTTAAAACTGCATTCTATCAAAAGGCCACCAGGGGGAGACCGTTTTGGTGTCAAAAGGACTTCCGTCTCTATACAAGTCAATGGAGAATTCACCAACTTCTCACTTGATTTCTAACCTCAGGAAACGTTTTCAAAATGTGTTTATGGTCTCAATCGCTAGTTTAAAGCCTTATTCAATGCAGTATGATGTTCATTTGTGAAATTTTGGCCTCCCTGATTTTATATTTGACGATAAAGCAGGGTATGTATTAGGGCGTGGCTACGTCGTGATTGACAGGTTGATTGGTTCACAGGTTCAGGAGGGCGCCTCTTGCTCCTCCTGATGCCCATATAAGTAGAATCCGTGTTTTTATTATTCCCGGCATGCACCGTAAAATTTTCAAGATTGCGCTGCTCAGATCCGATACTATTCGCTTCCAAGCAGCAGTCCACACACCAATGGGTGACGTCACGGATGTTACGTCCATTTTATATACAGTCTATGGACTTTATACAGACATTTATGTTTTATGTTCCCCAGAGAATGAAGTCAACTATTGTGATCCCCCTGCCTTTCCTCTAGTGCTACACTCAAAGGGCCGGGCATGGTCTAATCATTTCTCTTATATTCACATTTAAACAATGTTGCCCCCGTTCCCCTCCCCTATATAATGGTCAGCTTTTCGCTCCACATTGGTTCCATTAATCCAACAATAAATCAAGCTTTTATCTTGTTCTCTGATAGCTATGACAGTCCTTCACATTTGTAGAAAGGGTCCAGGGATCAAGCCAAACGAGTGACACAGCACTGCATAAGGTACATTAGTCAGCTTGTTGAGAACAATTGATCCAAGCCATTAACATGAAGCCAGTCACTGGTAATGTGTTGTATAATCAATGTTGGCTTTTTCTATCCACTACACTAAGAAAGACCTGTTTAGGCAATGAAGCTCTCCTGCCAGTGTGTTTATGGCTCAATCTGATCCAACGGAGCTCCAACTGACAATAACAAAACAACAAAATAATCTTGGGTTATATAATACAAATGAATACATTCACTTTTACTCTCTCTTTCTCTCTTTCTCTCTCTCTCTCTCACACACACACACGCACACACACACACACACACACACAACACAGGAATTTTC